>NC_047116.1:57980346-58154904 GCF_902500255.1 Thalassophryne amazonica | reverse complement strand
CTCGTAGGTTGATTATTAAAATTAAATTCGTTAGTTCTAAAAGCCATCATAATTATTTATAAGAAAACGTTCTATTTTTTTTCTACTAAGGTTTGAACTTTGAGTGTTTACACAGAAGAGAAAAGTGAGAAAATGTTAATGCCTGTTTGAGAAAAGTGTATAAAGTGTGCAGTGAGGGGTTTTACAGCCTTAAAACATCTATAATAATTGTAAAAAATAACGCTGACTACTTGGCGGATTTCGCCTATCGCAGGTTATTTTTAGAACGTAACTTCCACGATAAACGAGGGACCACTGTATATGATAAAATCGTTATCAAGTTGTTCACCAATGAATATGGCTTTTTACACGGCCTCAGGGTGTATAAAGCCATATTCATTTGAACAACTTGATAACTGATAATACGCAGGACACAAGTTGTATGTATTTTGCACATGCCCACACACATAACTTGCAAGTGACGCCTAAGTCGAAATGTTTTGCATACCTAAAATGTTTTTATAACCTATGACTAATGTGCTGCGAACCTTATGCCGTGAATCCCATTTGTGCAACTTATTTGACACATTCCCGACCACCACAGAAATTATATTACTGAACGTGTCAGCTAGTGTATAATGGCGTATTGACAGCAATTGGTATGAAAAAAAATAAAAATAAAATAAAAATAGGGTTTGGCTGGAGGAACCCAACAGGACTCTTCAGACTCCATGGTGAACAGGCACGCAGGATCCAGCAAGGCAACAAGAACACCTACTAGCTGTCCTCCAGATTTGACACGGCACCAGCTGCATGCCAATGAAGCCAGGAGAAGAAAAGATTAACGAAGGAGAAAGTCCTGGGTACGCCCACGCCCAAAACCACAGCTTTGATTCAGGAGAGTTTTTACCAGCACATTCATTTCAGTATGACTGAGACGTTGATCCTTCGATTTATAGTGCGGTGATCGCTGAGCAGCAGCCATTTAAGGGGCTACAACATATGATTGCCACGTGCTTATCACTGCTGCACGCGTAAGTGGAGCTATTGTTGGATGCAAGTTGCACAGGCTGGCAACGCGATACAGTCGTTGGTGTAAAACATTATATATAATGTAAGAATACAACATGTATATGCCCAGCTGGTTATGAAGACACTATGCATGTGTCCAATGGGGGGGGGGGACAAACAAATGTATGACAGTATTTTTAATATGGTCGTCATACACTGGCTAAATAGTCAAGGTGTGACAGGGCCCTAAAAAGCAATTTTCCCATATTGGTAAGATGACAGACCTATAATATAATCTGTCACATCGATTAGAATACAGTGTTATTACTATCTGATAAAACCACATATATGCATTGGACTGTCATTGTTCAATATCTACATTAACCTGTTTGCCCCACTGGCAACAACTGCTGCCTAAGTGTATCACTGTCATTTTCTACTCACAATAAAAAAAATAAAAAAATCTCAAAAGGTACTAATGCAACTTTTTCCACTTATTAAAAAAAAAAAATAAAATCTGGGCATAAACGGGTTAACCCTCTGGAGTTGTCTCATATGCCTCCACCTCAAAAGTCACATGACCGTAATTAAACAGACGCGCATAACTGTACAAATTTTGGTGGTTTCTGATGTGCATTGAGCAGGAACTGTTTTTCTGAGTGGCACAAATATAAATTTGTGTGGCATCTTACTGCATGTAAATAGCCACAAAAAAACACCTGAAGCATTTCCTGCATTTTAATGTGAATTGTTTTATATAACTTTGTTTATGCTACATTTTCACACATATTTTTGAAATTTACAATTTATATTTGCATTTAAAGTTAAAAAAAATGTCTCATTAAACATATTTCTAGTTTTCAAAGTAAAAAAACTAACTTTTTTGTAATTCAAATTTTAGTTTTGGGTTGAATTTAGGGTCACTGTTTTAATGCAGTTTGTTAGAATGACATACAAACTGTAAAGTCACATAGGTGAGGTTGTGCTGAAAAAATGACACCAAACAAGGCAAGATAAACAGTTCAAGGTAAATTCTGAAGATAAAATCAAAGGTAGTTAAAAACATCCAAAAATCCAAAGGGCTAATCTAAACATTTGACTTCAGCAATTTGAGCTTTTATAACAACTGATAGTGTCCAGAACAAAAATAAAATTTGATACAAGCAAAGCTGCACCTACTGCTTATTAAGTCAACAATATCACTTTTAGTTCTCAGGATCACTGATTTATATGGGGTGTTATCATATACCTATTAATGATATGCCAATATGATTGGATAAAACACTAAAAAATAAATAGCAATACACCCTTTTCGCGGATGGGTAATATTTTTCATACCACCTGAGTAATCAGCCAATCAGGTGTCACGTACAATTCTTTCTGCCTCGCTTAGAAAACAGTGCTTGGAACTTGAGGTGGATGGATGATGACAGAAGCAAAACACCTTCACAATTTATGTCGATATTTTGCTGAATTTCTTCATTTACAGCAGCTTCATTAAACAAATGTACTCGAATGATTATCAGCACGACGGCGAGCTTACAGGCTAACCTCCGCTAACACTAGAAGACAGTTGCCAGTTATGGCTTCTGAAACAAGGGAGAAAAAAAAAAAAAAAAAAAAAAAAAAAACAGCACCGTTCAGCTGAAGCATTAGTGGATGTAAAATATTCTGTCTGATAAGAGCTTCACATCTTGTTCCACATGTGTATTTCCCACCGGTGTCACATACGTCCTCTAATGCTTCAGCTGAACTGTGCCGTTTCTTTTTTTCCTCCCTTGTTTCAGAAGCCATAACTGGCAACTGTCTTCTAGTGTTAGTGGAGGTTAGTCTGTAAGCGCGCCATCGGGCTGATAATCATTAGAGTACATTTGTTTAATGAAGCTGCTGTAAATGAAGAAATCATAAAAAAAAAAACTCAAAATATTGACGTAAATTGCAATGGTGTTTTGCTTCTTTCATCATCCATCCACCTCAAGTTCCAAGCGCTGTTTCCTAAGCAAGGCAGAAAGAATTGTATGCAATACCGGTCTTCAGAAAACCATACACCCTGATGCCGAAGGTTTTGGTATGGTTTTGTTCAGGGTGTATGAAGCCATATTCATTGGTGAACAACTTGATAACTGATATTATTGTAGCAAAAGTATTTGCAAGTGTGTATTTCGATCCGTGTGTATGTAACCACAACCACAAATGTGTATTTAAAAAAAAAAAAAAAAAAAAAAATCTGTCTGTGTGTGTATTTTGATTTGTGCATGTGCAACCAGATCCACAAATGTGGAAAAAAAAAAAAAATTTGCGTGCGTGCATTGTTTGCCAGTCAACTTTGTGCCGAGTCATGCCATCTGCTTGGAACACAATCATCCGAATGTCGGCCAGGTACATACATCACATGCCAACATTGCAGTGCATTTTGGAGAGAGCCGATTTCCCAAATGTAACCGGAGCTATTGACATTTTGCTATAAAAGGCACCAGCACACGATGAATTTGTTTTTGTTAATAGGGAACATTTTGATTCCATCAATGTTCAAATCATATGTGATGCACAAAATGCGCATCAGGTTGGAGGCTGCACAGTGCGCGATGGGGCTGCTTTGTGTTTAGTTTATTCATGAATTGTTCCAAATGAAAATCAGCCCGGGCACATTTGGGCATGTGCGCATTCAAATATGTTTTTTGTTGTTGCTGTTATTATTAATGTTTTATTTTTCTTAATTAGAGAGCTTCTTAACGAGCCCCTGACTGTGTTCAGTATTTGTCAATAATAGCATGTGTAATGTTGTGAATGTCACACACTGTCAGCCGCTGTGCACCTAATATCTTTTTACTTCAGTGTGTGCGTGTTGCTCTTGCTTCAGCATTTACACACAGGGATGCACTTATTTAATTTTCTTTCTACATTACAGTGAGCTGCGTGAGAGAACAACAACCAAGCCACAGCTTTTGTTGTTTTTGAAAGTTGTCTCTAAAAGTTCTTAAATTTTTACACACAACAGCAGATGTCAAACACACTATGCGCCACACTTATGGTGCCATCAGCACAACATAACCAAGTAATTTGAATAAATTTTTAGATTCAGATGGAGGCGTGGCCAGGGAAGAGTTTGGTGCATGTGTATGTGTGCTCGATTCCACATTTAGTGGACAAACTGAACGTGCGTGGATCCATGCCTATGCACACTTTGATACACCTGAATATTTTTGTGCGTACGCCAATTTCTGGGTTTTGGAGTAGGCCAAGTTTCAGTAGGAAATCCATGCAGGTTTTTCTACATGAGGCCCCTGAAACATGGATGGATTATGGGACATTATTGTAGCAAAATACTTTTAAAGACTGAAACAAGTCAGACTCCAGGAAAAAAAAAAAAAAAAAAAAAAAAATCAATTATTAAGTTGTCTGCTTTTTGTGAACAAGCAGGAGAAATTTATGGGATTATGCCAACAGCACGAAGCTCGCCATTTTGAAGCACATAATACAGCCCAACCACTCACTTATGGTGTCATGTTTCATCATTTAGACATCAAAAACACCTATTGAAATAATTTTAACAAGCGCGAAGAAACTTCACATGTTCACAACAGCAGTAGCATAAAGCATTGCAATCTGCAGAATAAGGACATATTTATTTATCAGTATATTTTACACAGAATGCATTGCATTGGTCCAACTTGAAGTAGTGGCCAGTGATTGTTCATGTTTCAGTGTGTGTCCATTGTTATGTTAATCGTATGCTAATCGTGTGAATTATGTAGTGGGTACTGACTTTATGTTTGGCTGAGAATTTACATACTACCAGAAATGTCCTATGAATAAAATTTTTGCAGCCTGCACACCCCAGTGTGTTTGCTGAATACGGGATCTAAACAACTGGGTTGTGAGAAGCATTTTCCATTTTTTCGACAGCTTCAGTGAGGATAGTACCATTTGTGTTAACATTTTCTTATTACCATTTTTTTTTATTCTTGTGTTTATTTAAAATTAAGATGCAAATACACTCAACAAAAATATAAACGCAACACTTTTGGTTTTGCTCCCATATTGTATGAGATGAACTCAAAGATCTAAAACTTTTTCCACATACACAATATCACCATTTCCCTCAAATATTGTTCACAAACCAGTCTAAATCTGTGATAGTGAGCACTTCTCCTTTGCTGAGATAATCCATCCCACCTCACAGGTGTGCCATACCAAGATGCTGATTAGACACCATGATTAGTGCACAGGTGTGCCTTAGACTGCCCACAATAAAAGGCCACTCTGAAAGGTGCAGTTTTGTCACACAGCACAATGCCACAGATGTCGCAAGATTTGAGGGAGCGTGCAATTGGCATGCTGACAGCAGGAATGTCAACCAGAGCTGTTGCTCGTGTATTGAATGTTCATTTCTCTACCATAAGCTGTCTCCAAAGGCGATTCAGAGAATTTGGCAGTACATCCAACCAGCCTGACAACCGCAGACCACGTGTAACCACACCAGCCCAGGACCTCCACATCCAGCATGTTCACCTCCAACATCGTCTGAGACCAGCCACTCGGACAGCTGCTGAAACAATCGGTTTGCATAACCAAAGAATTTCTGCACAAACTGTCAGAAACCGTCTCAGGGAAGCTCATCTGCATGCTCGTCGTCCTCATCGGGGTCTTGACCTGACTCCAGTTCGTCGTCGTAACCGACTTGAGGGGGCAAATGCTCACATTCGCTGGCGTTTGGCACATTGGAGAGGTGTTCTCTTCATGGATGAATCCCGGTTCACACTGTCCAGGGCAGATGGCAGACAGCGTGTGTGGCGTCGTGTGGGTGAGCGGTTTTCTGATGTTAATGTTGTGGATCGAGTGGCCCATGGTGGCGGTGGGGTTATGGTATGGGCAGGCGTCTGTTATGGATGAAGAACACAGGTGCATTTTATTGATGGCATTTTGAATGCACAGAGATACCGTGACGAGATCCTGAGGCCCATTGTTGTGCCATACATCCAAGAACATCACCTCATGTTGCAGCAGGATAATGCACGGCCCCATGTTGCAAGGATCTGTACACAATTCTTGGAAGCTGAAAATGTCCCAGTTCTTGCATGGCCGGCATACTCACCAGACATGTCACCCATTGAGCATGTTTGGGATGCTCTGGACCGGCGTATACGACAGCGTGTACCAGTTCCTGCCAATATCCAGCAACTTCGCACAGCCATTGAAGAGAAGTGGACCAACATTCCACAGGCCACAATTGACAACCTGATCAACTCTATGCGAAGGAGATGTGTTGCACTGCATGAGGCAAATGGTGGTCACACTAGATACTGACTGGTATCCCCCCCAATAAAACAAAACTGCACCTTTCAGAGTGGCCTTTTATTGTGGGCAGTCTAAGGCACACCTGTGCACTAATCATGGTGTCTAATCAGCATCTTGATATGGCACACCTGTGAGGTGGGATGGATTATCTCAGCAAAGGAGAAGTGCTCACTATCACAGATTTAGACTGGTTTGTGAACAGTATTTGAGGGAAATGGTGATATTGTGTATGTGGAAAAAGTTTTAGATCTTTGAGTTCATCTCATACAAAACGGGAGCAAAACCAAAAGTGTTGCATTTATATTTTTGTTGAGTGTATAAAGAGAAGATCCATTATGGGGCAATTATTGTAGCAAAGGTATTTTCAAATGAATACTTTTGCTACAATAATGGCCCCATAATCCATCCATGTCCCTGGTCTCCAAAACAGGGGAAAAAAAAAAAAAAAAAAAGAGACACTCAAACCGAATCAATGAATGTTCTTCGAGAGCACAGCCTGGCTTAAAACGGCAGGGGTGACAGATATCATCGGTGCTTGTGCCTCCTGTTGGTGTGAAGCTGTATAGCCACGGCGGCACAGACAAGTCTTCACACAGGTACAAATCGTTGCATGCATTTACAGATCTAACACGGCAGGAGTGTAGCAAAAATCACATGTCAAAACACAGCCAATACACATACTCAATATTTTTTTATACATTTTTGAATGCGGGTACATACAGACAGATCGAAATACACATTTGCAAATACTTTTGCTACAATAATAGCCCCATAATTTGGGTTTATATTTGACTCTTTCACCTATATAAATGGGAAATGCAACAACTTGGATATTTCTGTCCAGTGCTGACGTCAGCATTTCTGGGATACTGACCAGTTGTGTCGTGTGAAACGCATAAATCTTCACATCAATGATTCAATTTCTACAAACATGATAAATGTCTATCATATTTTCTTCCACATGAATATTTTACACCCATGTAACAGAAGAAACCATAAAATGCAGATTTAGCAGGCTGGAGTTTGCATGGAGACAGTTTGAAGTAAATTCATCTCAAAGATATTTTGATTTGTGTGAAAAACTTGAATCATATCAACTGACAACAAAGCCCATCAAAAACATGATATAATAAGATCAAAGACTTACCAGGAGTGTTACCTTTTCCATATATCATTAAAAAAAAAAAAAAAAAAAAAAATCAGGTCAGCATTTTGGTCCTTTAAAATTTACTCTGGCATGGAGTTCACGGTAAAGTAGCACATGCGGCAGTACGTAACATTTATCCTTCAGTCTTGGATCACAGCATGAAAACGTAGGACTTAATATCAAATCAAATCAATTTTATTTATATAGCACCAAATCACAACAAACAGTTGCCCCAAGGCGCTTTATATTGTAAGGCAAAGCCATACAATAATTACGGAAAAACCCCAACGGTCAAAACGACCCCCTGTGAGCAAGCACTTGGCGACAGTGGGAAGGAAAACTCCCTTTTAACAGGAAGAAACCTCCAGCAGAACCAGGCTCAGGGAGGGGCAGTCTCCTGCTGGGACTGGTTGGGGCTGAGGGAGAGAACCAGGAAAAAGACATGCTGTGGAGGGGAGCAGAGATCAATCACTAATGATTAAATGCAGAGTGGTGCATACAGAGCAAAGAGAGAAAGAAACACTCAGTGCATCATGGGAACCCCCCAGCAGTCTAAGTATATAGCAGCATAACTAAGGGATGGTTCAGGGTCACCTGATCCAGCCCTAACTATAAGCTTTAGCAAAAAGGAAAGTTTTAAGCCTAATCTTAAAAGTAGAGAGGGTGTCTGTCTCCCTGATCCGAATTGGGAGCTGGTTCCAGAGGAGAGGAGCCTGAAAGCTGAAGGCTCTGCCTCCCATTCTACTCTTACAAACCCTAGGAACTACAAGTAAGCCTGCAGTCTGAGAGCGAAGCGCTCTATTGGGGTGATATGGTACTAAGAGGTCCCTAAGATAAGATGGGACCTGATTATTCAAAACCTTATAAGTAAGAAGAAGAATATGGGTGAGATATGCTCTCTCCTTCTAGTCCCTGTCAGCACTCTAGCTGCAGCATTGTGAATTAACTGAAGGCTTTTCAGGGAACTTTTAGGACAACCTGATAATAATGAATTACAATAGTCCAGCCTAGAGGAAATAAATGCATGAATTAGTTTTTCAGCATCACTCTGAGACAAGACCTTTCTAATTTTAGAGATATTGCGCAAATGCAAAAAAGCAGTCTTACATATTTGTTTAATATGCGCATTGAATGACATATCCTGATCAAAAATGACTCCAAGATTTCTCACAGTATTACTAGAGGTCAGGGTAATGCCATCCAGAGTAAGGATCTGGTTAGACACCATGTTTCTAAGATTTGTGGGGCCAAGTACAATAACTTCAGTTTTATCTGAGTTTAAAAGCAGGAAATTAGAGGTCATCCATGTCTTTATGTCTGTAAGACAATCCTGCAGTTTAGCTCATTGGTGTGTGTCCTCTGGCTTCATGGATAGATAAAGCTGGGTATCATCTGCGTAACAATGAAAATTTAAGCAATGCTATCTAATAATACTGCCTAAGGGAAGCATGCATAAAGTGAATAAAATTGGTCCTAGCACAGAACCTTGTGGAACTCCATAATTAACCTTAGTCTGTGAAGATGATTCCCCATTTACATGAACAAATTGTAATCTATTAGATAAATATGATTCAAACCACCGCAGCGCAGTGCCTTTAATACCTATGGCATGCTCTAATCTCTGTAATAAAATTTTATGGTCAACAGTATCAAAAGCAGCACTGAGGTCTAACAGAACAAGCACAGAGATGAGTCCACTGTCTGAGGCCATAAGAAGATCATTTGTAACCTTCACTAATGCTGTTTCTGTACTATGATGAATTCTAAACCCTGACTGAAACTCTTCAAATAGACCATTCCTCTGCAGATGATCGGTTAGCTGTTTTACAACTACCCTTTCAGGAATTTTTGAGAGAAAAGGAAGGTTGGAGATTGGCCTATAATTAGCTAAGATAGCTGGGTCAAGTGATGGCTTTTTAAGTGAATGTTAAAGATTTTGTATATATGTTATCACTGTTAAACATTTGTACATTTGTCTTCTTTCTCATGAGAACGGTGTTGTGCTGTTTTGCACTTCACCCTGAGAATGTACGTGTTATTCAACCTTGTTTTAGCTTTGTCTTCTTTCTCATGAGAACGGTGTTGTGCTGTTTTGCACTTCACCCTGAGAATGTACGTGTTATTCAACCTTGTTTTAGCTTTGTCTTCTTTCTCATGAGAACGGTGTTGTGCTGTTTTGCACCTGTCTTAACCAAGCCTGAGAATTCAATTTTGTTTTAGCACTCTGGGGTCAATCTGAGCTGGGAATGAAGGGCTGGATGTACTTATTATTATAATATAACTTTGTTTTCGCAGCCTCTAACGACTGGGAGTAAGAGAACGTTTTGACTGTTGTGATGTGGTGCTTAGTGTGAAGGAGTGTGAAGGACAGGACACTTCAGGCAGATGCAGAACAGCAACTGCAACAGACGAACGAGATGTGCTGACCTGTGTAAAAGAAAGTGTTCTTCCTTACAGCTGCACTTATTGACGTATGCGTTTATGTTACGGGAAGAAACTTGTCTTGCGTCATCACCCCCACCCTTAGGACAAGTTTTTTGTTTATGTGATGAGGGCATCTCTTAATAAAAAGAGCGGAAAAGCAGGCCAGACTTTAGTGTAGCCTTGGTGTACAGCCTGACTGCACTCCGCGCGTAAAATTTGACTTTCTGTCTCACTGGTGTTTCTTGACTCTGTTTGTCTTGTTAAAGGTTTTAAAAATGTTTGGAGGAGAAAATACCCAACATTGACTGGGGGCTGGTCCGGGAGCTCAACAACACCGGAGGTGTCCGGCGGAGGTCGTCAAGTCCAGACGTAAATCCTTGGCCAAGGTCCGATCGATCGATTGATCGTGTCTGCAATTGTCGACCACCGTTGGCATCGTCTGGTTGACGAGATTTTCCCGAAGAAGACAGACAGGAAGTCGAGTCAGTGAGTAAAATTTCTTTGTAAACAGTACTGAGTGAGTGGTGATCAGATCCCATAAACAGTTAAATTCCGCAAGCGATGATACAGAATCGTCTGTTAATGCAAAGCAGTTAAACTCTGTAAGGAGGGTGCGGACTCCTCTGTTTATATACGCGTACCGGTAGGGCATAAAAGTGATCACATAAAACAGTTAAACTCCGTAAGCGATGATACAGAATCGTCTGTTAATGAAACACAGTTAAACTCTGTAAGGAGGGCGGACTCCTCTACGGTTGCGAGGGACGCACGTAGTTAAATTCCGGAAGGAGGATACGGACTCCTCTGTTTTAATACGTAAAGGAAATCCCGGGTAGAAATACGTGCACTGTAAAAAAGCAGTTAAATTTGGCAGGGACGGCGGAGTCCCCTAATGCAGGACATTAGTTATATTTCACGGGAGGGCGAGCTCCCCTGGCATAAGAATACGCGTATGATTATTAAAAGTGTTTCTATGTGTACATAGTGTATTGTGTAAGTGTAAATAACTGTGTGAAAGTGTAATACTTTGGACAACGTTAGTGACAACCGTGCGTGTGGAAGCAGCAGGCAAGTGATTCCGCTTCCTACGGGGAGGTGAAAGGAATCAACCACACGACGGCAAATTAATTGTCACGTCCAAAGAAAGTGTGAAAACTTCAGATTTAGAACACCCTAGGTGTGCCCCCGTCTGAAGTCCAAATTATAACAAGGGATAAAAAATATAATAAAAATGGGGGGTAAGACGTCTAAAAATAAGGAAAATTTATCAACTGACGACTGGAAATTTATGGAGGCAAAAAATCCAAAAGCAACAAAGAAATTGGAGACCTGGATAAATAAACATGACTTTGACGGACGACTGAACCTGATCAGCATACAAAAGCTGAAGAAGGAGTTAGAACGGGAACATAAAGGTGATGAGAAAAAGATGCAGAAAGTAGGGGCAGATTTAGTGGCATTTTGGGAGGAAGAAGCAGAGAACAGACAGAAAGGAGCAGAGAAGCGACGATTAGAGAAAGCAAGGAAAAAGAAAGCTGTAGGTAAGGCAGAAGAAGATGTGATAATTCAGCACAGAGAGCCAGAACAGCCTCAACAATCACCGCCGGCTGGATCGTCGGTGACAGAGACCTTTATCTCCTCTACCAGAGGATGACGATGTATCGCCACCACAGTATGATTTGGCAGTAAAACCTAAGGTAAAAAGAGAAAAAACAGAAAAACCACAAACACGCAGTCAAGCGAAAGTGCCTACAGCCCCTCCCATGGTGGAACATAGTGATCAGGGAGGTGCCTATCCTATGATAGAAGTACCAAATCCTCGTGCAGGAACAGCAGGACAGCTATCAACCATGCTCGTTTATCGGACATGGAATGCTGATGATATCAAAGCAGCAGTCGACATGATACCATCGCCACATGTCGATATCGAGGGCTTTCTGCAGGATATAGAAAACATTAGAACATCTTACCACCTTAATGGACCTGAAGTCCAACAGGTGTGGATGAAAGCATGTGGCCCTAAATGGAGTCAGGTACGCGGAGACTGGAATCCTGCAGATCAACAAGGCGTACCACTGACACATGATGATCTAGTCTTAGAAACAAGAGTGGAAGCTATGATTACACGTGCAAAAGGAGTGTTAGGACCAAAGATAAATTATACTGAAATTACCAGGACAACTCAGAAAGAAGGAGAGCCATGGACAGAGTTTAGATGCAGATTTGAGAATGTATTTAGGGTCCATAGTGGCATATTGCCAGGAACACCTGTGTATGAACAACAATTGAAAAACGCTCTGATCCAACATTCCAATAAGGATATAAAAGCTTGGATACAGAAACATTGGATTGGATTGCCTACAGGCACATTGGAAGAAACACATACACACTGCTGTCATGCAGAAGAAGTCTTAAAGCAGAAAAAGACAAGAAACAGCGACAAAGGAGTGTATGTAGCACATGGAGATGATGAAATATATTACCAGCAGGGTAACTTAAGACAGCAGAAGCAGTGCAAAATGTATCAAACAGATGATAAGCTGTCTATAGTGGTGAATACCACAGAAAAAGGAACCATATTCCCACCTGATATAGAGGGAGACTGTTGGTTGTTCCTCCTTTGGGTATACAAACAAGGAAAAGATCCGTATTTCCATTTCTTCCTCTGTGAAACAGATAGAGTACAGCAACCAATATTGACCGAATTAAGTACGTCAAAGGGGGTGCCCATACAAGCAAAGGGGGTGCCCATACAAGCAAAGGGGGTGTCTGTACAAGGCACAAAAGACATGAAAGCAGATGACTGGTTCCTAGTAACTACAGGAATTAGTGGACAAAATAACAATTGGCTTTTAATGGCAGAACAAGCAGGACTAGCAGCAAAGAAGGACTGTGTTGTATGTATGGGACCCAGGCCTATATTACAGGTAATACCGGCAGCATTACCCAAAGACTGTCTACTGACTGCTATGACACAGACATACATTGCGGCAAACAACAATTGTTCTAAGTGGGACAAGATCTATCCAGTGACCAAATTGACTAAGATTAAACCTTTATTCTCAAGCAAAGTTGGGCATGCTAACCATACATGTGTACACTTGACAGGGACAAGTAAGACTTTGGGTAGCTTAAACCACACCGCCTGGTGTAAGAATGTGGTCCATAGTACTCCCACATTCAAACCTGTCGGGAGGAGTGACGTATGGTGGTGGTGTGGGGATAACAGAATCTTTAACAGACTGCCACGGAATGTGTCAGGTTATTGTGCATTAATATCATTATTGTTACCAGTTGAAGCCATACCCATGACCCCTGAAGACGTTACGACATATGCAGCCTCTCTTATTCCTGAAGATTGGCAGAAAGGCATAGCCAGACATAGAGTAAAAAGAGATTGGAAAGGAGTGGGAAATCCAACATATATTGACGCAATAGGAGTCCCCAGGGGAGTGCCTGACGAGTATAAACTGGTTGATCAAATAGCAGCTGGATTCGAATCTTCCATCTGTTGGTGGTGTTCAATTAATAAAAACGTGGACAGAATAAACTACATCCACTACAATGTACAGAAATTAGGAAATTGGACTGAGGAAGGATTTAAGGCTGTCCATTCACAGTTAGAAGCCACGTCCCTTATGGCCTTCCAGAATCGTATTGCTCTGGATATGTTGTTGGCAGAGAAAGGAGGTGTTTGTGCCATGTTCTGAGAACAATGCTGCACATTCATTCCCAACAACACGGCTGCAGACGGCAGTCTCACTCAAGCCATTGACGGGCTGAGGACGTTGAACAGGAAGATGAAAGAGCACAGTGGAGTAAACACCGAAGGCTGGGATTGGTGGCTGGAAGGGATGGGAAAATGGAGGTCTTTGATTTCTTCACTATTAGTGTCTATAGCAGTATTTGCTGCAATTCTAACATTGTGTGGATGTTGTTGTATTCCATGTCTCCGAGGCCTTGTAAATAGAATGATAACCACAGCAATAAGTCCAGGACCAGGAGGGGGTCCGGCATCATATCCACTTCTGGGGACAGACGACGACGAGGAGGACGATGGCTCTCCTGACCTGTACCCAGACCAATGGAAGTATGATGACCCAGACACCGATGATGGTGACAATGATGACATCACCTCTGGGGTGTAAGCCTATAGAGAAAACATACCATGATGAACCTCTTAGTGAAAATCTCAAAAAGAAGTGCTAAGCTGAGTGACGCCTACTGTATGTTTAACAGGCGATAAACAGGAGGGGAATGTTAAAGATTTTGTATATATGTTATCACTGTTAAACATTTGTACATTTGTCTTCTTTCTCATGAGAACGGTGTTGTGCTGTTTTGCACTTCACCCTGAGAATGTACGTGTTATTCAACCTTGTTTTAGCTTTGTCTTCTTTCTCATGAGAACGTTGTTGTGCTGTTTTGCACCCGTCTTAACCAAGCCTGAGAATTCAATTTTGTTTTAGCACTCTGGGGTCAATCTGAGCTGGGAATGAAGGGCTGGATGTACTTATTATTATAATATAACTTTGTTTTCGCAGCCTCTAACGACTGGGAGTAAGAGAACGTTTTGACTGTTGTGATGTGGTGCTTAGTGTGAAGGAGTGTGAAGGACAGGACACTTCAGGCAGATGCAGAACAGCAACTGCAACAGATGAACGAGATGTGCTGACCTGTGTAAAAGAAAGTGTTCTTCCTTACAGCTGCACTTATTGACGTATGCGTTTATGTTACGGGAAGAAACTTGTCTTGCGTCATCACCCCCACCCTTAGGACAAGTTTTTTGTTTATGTGATGAGGGCGTCTCAATAAAAAGAGCGGAAAAGCAGGCCAGACTTTAGTGTAGCCTTGGTGTACAGCCTGACTGCACTCCGCGCGTAAAATTTGACTTTCTGTCTCACTGGTGTTTCTTGACTCTGTTTGTCTTGTTAAAGGTTTTAAAAATGTTTGGAGGAGAAAATACCCAACAGTAATGGTTTAATTACTGCCACCTTAAAAGCCTGTGGTACATAGCCAACTAATAAAGATAGATTGATCATATTTAAGATCGAAGCATTAATTAATGGTAGGGCTTCCTTGAGCAGCCTGGTAGGAATGGGGTCTAATAGACATGTTGATTGTTTGGAGGAAGTAACTAATGAAAATAACTCAGAACAATCGGAGAGAAAGAGTCTAACCAAATACCGGCATCACTGAAAGCAGCCAAAGAGAACGATATGTCTTTGGGATGGTTATGAGTAATTTTTTCTCTAATAGTTAAAATTTTATTTGCAAAGAAAGTCATGAAGTCATTACTAGTTAAAGTTAAAGGAATACTCGGCTCAATAGAGCTCTGACTCTTTGTCAGCCTGGCTACAGTGCTGAAAAGAAACCTGGGGTTGTTCTTATTTTCTTCAATTAGTGATGAGTAGTAAGATGTCCTAGCTTTACGGAGGGCTTTTTTATAGAGCAACAGACTTTTTCCAGGCTAAGTGAAGATCTTCTAAATTAGTGAGACGCCATTTCCTCTCCAACTTACGGGTTATCTGCTTTAAGCTGCGAGTTTGTGACTTATACCACGGAGTCAGGCACTTGTGATTTAAGGCTCTCTTTTTCAGAGGAGCTACAGCATCCAAAGTTATCCTCAATGAGGATATAAAACTATTGACGAGATAATCTATCTCACTCACAGAGTTTAGGTAGCTACTCTGCCCTGTGTTGGTATATGGCACTGGAGAACATAAAGAAGGAATCATATCCTTAAACCTAGTTACAGCGCTTTCTGAAAGACTTCTATTGTAATGAAACTTATTCCCCACTGCTGGGTAGTCCATCAGAGTAAATGTAAATGTTATTAAGAAATGATCAGACAGAAGGGGGTTTTCAGGGAATACTGTTAAGACTTCAATTTCCATACCATAAGTCAGAACAAGATCTAAGGTATGATTAAAGTGGTGGGTGGACTCATTTATATTTTGAGCAAAGCCAATCGAGTCTAACAATAGATTAAATGCAGCGCTGAGGCTGTCATTCTCAGCATCTGTGTGGATGTTAAAATCGCCCACTATAATTATCTTAGCTGAGCTAAGCACTAAGTCAGACAAAAGGTCCGAAAATTCAGAGAAACTCACAGTAACGACCAGGTGGACGATAGATAACAACAAATAAAACTGTTTTTTGGGACTTCCAATTTGGATGGACAAGACTAAGACTCAAGCTTTCAAATGAATTAAAGCTCTGTCTGGGTTTTTGATTAATTAATAAGCTGGAGTGGAAGATTGCTGCTAATCCTCCGCCTCGGCCCGTGCTACGAGCGTTCTGGCAGTTAGTGTGACTCGGGGGTGTTGACTCATTTAAACTAACATTCATCCTGCTGTAACCAGGTTTCTGTAAGGCAGAATAAATCAATATGTTGATCAATTATTATATCACTTACTAACAGGGACTTAGAAGAGAGAGATCTAATGTTTAATAGACCACATTTAGCTGTTTTAGTCTGTGGTGCAGTTGAAGGTGCTACATTATTTTTTCTTTTTGAATTTTTATGCTTAAATTGATTTTTACTGGTTATTGGTGGTCTGGGAGCAGACACCGTCTCTACGGGGATGGGGTAATGAGGGGATGGCAGGGGGAGAGAAGCTGCACTGTGGCATATCCACTGTGGCATCACAGAGATGTTTCCAAATGATTTTATAAATAGAAACATCATGAAATCAGACCACAGTCTAAATCTGATGCGCGCCAGGAAAACAAAAATAACCCGGAAACACTTGCCACGGAATACTTAGATTCCCGGAAATTCTCCCATCACTGGTAGATAAAAAGTAAATAAATAAATAAAAATACCAAAAAATAAATTTTACAATGCAGCCCTAGCATAGATATTAAAAAAAAAAGTTCTCAATGTTAGTAATCAGAAATTACCAGAGTTACAAAAATGAAAGTTTTTAGGCTTTTGTGTCTATTTACAATTATTGCTTGAACTCTGCACTATGTTCACAGCATTAAAGAAGATTGAGCAACAAGGTTTTTTCATATAAGCAAGTGTATGGGTAAATCTGAAGGTGGGCCAAGTGAGTAAAAATACCACATGGAATGACAAATCTTAATTGTATGAGAAAGAACGATGATGGAAAAGACAAAAAAGATGGAATAGTTTGGTGTTGCTCCCATACTGCTGAGAAAGCACACAAAGATATCATGTGATATCATGCCATTTGCGTTCTCCCGAGAGGATCATGGAATTACAGGTGATTAGCAACATTACCACACCGCAAGTTTAGCATGACTGCTCCACTAACACTGGGACACAATGGTCACGACAACAGTTCCCCCACACACTTTCACGTAATATCATGAAAAATGACAAAACCAAAAGAAAACCACTGCAGAAGCAGACTTCAAGACAAGCAGATATGACGTTTGCTCTGACAATAAACATGTACATGTATTAAAATCAAATTTACAAAATTTGAAGATGCCTGAGTGGTCATCTATTTTCAATGCATTTGAATGAATTAATTTATCAACAAGAACACAAACAACTCAACAACGTACCCATGTGACCAAAAGGGTCACACCGGTGTCACCTGTTAAGGATTTTATATATATATATATATATATATATATATATATATATATGTTATCACTGTTAAACATTTGTACCTTTTGTCTTCTTTCTGATGAGAACGGTGTTGTGCTGTTTGCACCTAACCCCGAGAATGTATGTGTTATTCAACCTTGTTTTAGCATGCTGGGGTCAATCTGAACTGGGAATGAGAAGCTGGATGCACTTATTATTATTATTATACAACTTGTTTTCGTAGCCGCTAACGACGGAGTAAAAGAACTGAAGGTTGAATTTTGACTGATTGTGATGTGATGCTTAGTGTTCCAGGCAGATGCAGAACAGCTGATAACTGCGAACGAGATGTGCTGACCTTCGACGATAAGAGTAAAAGAAAGAAACTGTTTTATGCTTACAGCTGTACTTATTGACGTGTGTGTTTATGTTACGGGAAGAAACTTGTCTTGCGTCATTCCCCCACCCTTAGGACAAGTTTTTGTTTATGTGATGAGGGATTCACTAATAAAAAGAGCGAAGCGCAGGCCAGACTTTAGTGCAGCTTTGGTGTACAGCCTGGCCGCACTCCGCGCGTGATTAATTTGACTTTCTGTATCACTGGTGTTTCTTGACTCTGTTTGTCTTATCAAAGGTTTTAAGAATGTTTGGAGGAGAAAATACCCAACATTGACTGGGGGCTACGTCCGGGATCTCAACAACACCGGAGGTGTCCAGCGGAGGTCGCCAAGTCCAGACGAAAATCCTTGGCCAAGGTCCGATCGATTGATCGTGTCTGCAATTGTCGACCACCGTTGGCATCGTCTGGTTGACGAGATTTTCCCGAAGAAGACAGACAGGAAGTCGAGTCAGTGAGTAGAATTTCTTTGTAAATAGTACTGAGTGAGTGGTGATCAGATCACATAAACAGTTAAATTCCGCAAGCGATGATACAGAATCGTCTGTTAATGCAAAGCAGTTAAACTCTGTAAGGAGGGTGCGGACTCCTCTGTTTATATACGCGTACCGGTAGGGGATAAAAGTGATCACATAAAACAGTTAAACTCCGTAAGCGATGATACAGAATCGTCTGTTAATGAAACACAGTTAAACTCTGTAAGGAGGGCGGACTCCTCTACGGTTGCGAGGGACGCACGTAGTTAAATTCCGGAAGGAGGATACGGACTCCTCTGTTTTAATACGTAAAGGAAATCCCGGGTAGAAATACGTGCACTGTAAAAAAGCAGTTAAATCTGGCAGGGACGGCGGAGTCCCCTAATGCAGGACATTAGTTAAATTTCACGGGAGGGCGAGCTCCCCTGGCATAAGAATACGCGTATGATTATTAAAAGTGTTTCTATGTGTAAATAGTGTTTTGTGTAAGTGTAAATAACTGTGTGAAAGTGTAATACTTTGGACAACGTTAGTGACAACCGTGCGTGTGGAAGCAGCAGGCAAGTGATTCCGCTTCCTACGGGGAGGTGAAAGGAATCAACCACACGACGGCAAATTAATTGTCACGTCCAAAGAAAGTGTGAAAACTTCAGATTTAGAACACCCTAGGTGTGCCCCCGTCTGAAGTCCAAATTATAACAAGGGATAATAAAAATGGGGGGTAAGACGTCTAAAAATAAGGAAAATTTATCAACTGACGACTGGAAATTTATGGAAGCAAAAAATCCAAAAGCAACAAAGAAATTGGAGACCTGGATAAATAAACATGACTTTGACGGACGACTGAACCTGATCAGTATACAGAAGCTAAAGAAGGAGTTAGAACAGCAACATAAAGGTGATGAGAAAAAGATGCAGAAAGTAGGGGCAGATTTAGTGGCATTTTGGGAGGAGGAAGCAGAGAACAGACAGAAGGGAGCAGAGAAGCGACAATTAGAGAAAGCAAGGAAAAAGAAAGCTGTAGGTAAGGCAGAAGAAGATGTGATAATTCAGCACAGAGAACCAGAACAACCTCAGCAACCACCGCCGGCTGGATCGTCGGTGACAACAACACCTTTATCTCCTCTACCAGAGGATGACGATGTACCGCCACCACAGTATGATTTAGCAGTAAAACCTAAGGTAAAAAGTGAAAAACCAGAAAAACCACAAACACGCAGTCAAGCGAAAGTGCCCACAGCCCCTCCCATGGTGGAACACAGTGACCAGGGAGGTGCCTATCCTATGATAGAAGTACCAAATCCTCGTGCAGGAACAGCAGGACAGCGATCAACCATGCTCGTATATCGAACATGGAATGCTGATGATATCAAAGCAGCAGTCGACATGATACCATCGCCACATGTCGATATTGAGGGATTTATGCAGGATATAGAAAACATTAGAAATTCTTACCACCTTAGTGGACCTGAAGTCCAACAGGTGTGGATGAAAGCATGTGGCCCTAAATGGAGTCAGGTACGCGGAGACTGGAATCCTGCAGACCAACAAGGCGTACCACTGACACATGATGATCTAGTCTTAGAAACAAGAGTGGAAGCTATGATTACACGGGCAAAAGGTGTGTTAGGACCAAAGATAAATTATACTGAAATTACCAGGACAACTCAGAAAGAAGGAGAACCATGGATAGAATTTAGATGCAGATTTGAGAGTGTATTTAGAGTCCATAGTGGCATATTGCCAGGAACACCAGTGTATGAAAACAAATTGAAAAATATTTCACCTGTGAAGCTGACAATGACCGATTTGATTCATGATGGCAACTCAACAGCTGTCATAACAGTAACAGGTGCCACTGAAGATGTTTTAAAATTGAGATTCACAGGTATGCCATTACATGTGTCACTTTGTAAACCATATTTGACAGAATGGCAAGAATTGGGACTGACAGTCATAACAGCTTTGTCAGCCACTGATTGGAGCAGAGTTGGACCACGAACGGAGTTCAGTCCATCAACTAAATTGTATAAAGTGCCAGTTAATGTCTCATTGGTGCTGACAGCTGGAACACACATTGATGTGTCCACTTCACAATCCTGAGTGTTTCAGTTGAGTCCTGAAGAGGATGATCTTCTCTCTTCTGTACCATCAGGATTGTGGACAACAGGTCCTTCAGACGTAGGACTGCTAAAAAATGCACAACCTGTAGTTATAAGACCAAAAACAGAATACAGACCATGTGTAAGACAGTATCCATTGAAACCTGATGCAATTGAAGGAATCAGGCCAGTAATAGAGAATTTATTAACAGCAGGAGTAATAGTGCCATGTCCAGATTCACCATGTAACACACCCATATTTCCTGTAAAAAAGGCTCCGCCCTCAGTGGGGTGGAGAATGATTCAAGATCTGCAGGCAGTAAATGCTGCTGTGATTAAAAGAGCACCATGTGTCCCAGATCCACACACCTTGTTAAATTCGCTGAGACCAAATTCTAATAGTTTCTCAGTAACTGACATAAGTAATGCATTTTTCTCTGTGCCAGTACACCCAGATAGTCAATTCTGGTTTGCTTTTACCTTTAAAGGACAACGATATACATTCACCAGATTACCGCAGGGTTACGCAGAGAGTCCAACTATTTATTCTCAAGTCATGTCAGCATGTTTAGCTAATTTCGTTCCACCGACAGATAGCCAACTATTAGTGTATGTCGATGACATTTGATTGCCTCTGACACACGAGAAAACTGCATAACTGACACAGTAGCATTATTATGTTTCTTATTTGATAATGGCCACAAAGTGAGTAAAAACAAAGTTCAGTTGTGTAGGGATAAAGTAAAATATTTAGGACATGAATTATCAGCCACAGGGCGCACGATCCTGTCTGACAGGAAGGAAGCAATTTTGCACGCTCCAAAACCACAAACCAAAAAGCAGATGATGTCATTTTTTGGACTGACTAATTACTGCAGGGCATGGATTCCCTGCTATGCAGAATTGACTAGTCCACTTTCTGATTTGATGTACAAGGATGATATTTCAATGTCAACCGTGTTGGAATGGAACAAAGATGCTGAGGAAGCTTTTGTAAAAGTAAAACAAACAGTGTCATCCACAGTTTTGGCACTACCAGATTATAGTAAACCATTCATTCAAACAGTTGATTGTAAGAATAAGTTCATGACTAGTGTTTTGGTTCAAGTGTATGGCTCAAAATTGAGGCCAGTTGCCTACTACTCATCTAAATTGGATGCAGTGGCAAGTGCTTTACCACCATGCGTACAGGCTGTTGTTGCAGCCTCTATGGCTGTTCAAAGTAGCAGTAATGTTGTTCTATTCCATCAGTTGACACTGAAAGTTCCACATGCAGTCTCTGCACTTCTGTTGCAGACAAACATGAGCCATTTGTCCCCAGCAAGACATCTTTCGTGTATGTCCTTGCTATTATCACAACCACATCTTACGGTAGAGCGCTGTACAACATTGAATCCATCCACATTGATACCCTTACCTAAGGATGGTGAGCCGCACAATTGTCTTGATGTAGCTACGGTCTGTACGAAAGCACGCCCAGACCTCTGGGACACACCATCCCAAACAGTACAATTGTGTATGTGGATGGTTCTTCCACTAAAAACGCTTATGGACAAACACAATCTGGATATGCTGTTGTCACAAATTCAGAAGTATTGGATTCTGCTTCATTGCCATCCTCATTTTCAGCACAAGCAGCTGAATTAGTTGCTTTAACTGCAGCTTGCTATCTGTTTAAAGGTACGGCTGTAACAATTTATACAGACAGCCAGTACGCTTTTAGCACAGTGCATGTGTTTGCAAAACTGTGGGAAGAGCGTGGAATGGTGACATCATCTGGAAAGCCAGTGACTCATGCCACTCTCCTAACTGCATTACTGAAGGCTGTGAGATTGCCTAACCAAATTGCTATATGCAAATGTGCGGCTCACACCAATGGCTCTGACAGTGTTTCAAAAGGAAATGATTTTGCTGACAGAGCAGCAAAAGAGGCAGCAGCAGCTTCTTCTATTTTTGTTGTACAGGAAACTACTCCAGATTTGCATTTAGGTCATACACTGCTTGCTGACATGCAACAGCAGGCAACTGACAGAGAAAAACAAATGTGGATAGCTAAAGGAGCTACGTATGCAAATGATTTGTACGTATGACCACAAAAGAAACCCATATTGCCAAAAAATATGTTTAAATGGGCAGCTATTATGAGCCATGGCGTGACGCATGTCTCATCAGGGGGTATGATATCGCAATTGCAATCTATTTTTTGTCTTTATGGGTTCGATGCATATGCAAAACAGCATTGTAGAGCATGCATGATATGTGCAAAACACAACTCACAAGGCAATTTGAGACCCCAAAGAGGTAAATTTCCAACACCACAATATCCCTTTCAAGTGATTCATATGGATTATATACAGCTGAGTAAACATGAAGGGAAGGAATTTTGTTTAGTCATAATTGATGCCTTCTCAAAATGGGTAGAATTGTTCCCTACAAAACATGCAGATTCACTTACAGTGGCTAAAGCATTATGCAAAGACATCATCCCACGATTTGGAATACCAGAAACAGTCTATTCAGATAATGGAGCGCATTTTGTTAATACAATAGTGCAATACGTAGGAGAAGCACTACAGGTCAATCTCAAAAATCATTGTGCTTATCATCCACACAGTGCCGGATTAGTGGAAAGGACAAAGGGCACAATAAAAATAAGATTAAGGAAATGTATAGAAGAGACAAAACGAACCTGGATTGAATGTTGGACCTAGTAAAATTGTATATGAGAATAACACCAACACCATCAGGGTTAACACCATTTGAGATACTTTATGGACGACCATATCGTCTACCAATTTTGACATGGATACTAAAACAGCAGATGAGGAACAAACATTAGCAAATTTTATGAAAAAGACATTAACACAGAAAGAGATAACTTAAACACATTTACTGCCGAATAATTTTGATCTTCCACAGGACGGCCTTCCAGTAGTCTAGCCAGGAGACTGGGTGTTCATCAGAGTGATTAAGAGGAAGAACTGGTCCAGTCCTCGTTGGGAAGGTCTATACCAAGTGCTGTTAACAACACCAACTGCAGTAAAGATAGCGGAGAGATCAACGTGGATACATCACTGTAAGATACAGCGTGTGTTGGCGGCCTCCACAGTGTAAGGGGAAGTCTGGCTACAAAGGGAGTCTATTTAATTAGCAATAGATTGTCTCAATGCCAGTGAAGCAGGGAGATCCTTGCACTATTAGGTGAGGTGGTTAACAACACTGTATCCTAGCAATCATGACTGAACTACAGCAGACCCCGGAGCGGCGTGCTCAGCGCCGCCGCTGCCGGACTGTTGGTAGGGCAGCCGGTTGCGTTGTGATCTTAGTGTGTTTCGTGCTCCTCGGATTCCTGGCCTGGTGGTTGACCCAAGAATTGCAGCTCACTGTGGACCAAGCCAGAGAACAACGCAAGCAACGTCAGAAGAGGTTTATTCATAATGTGAATGAGACAGATGGACACCCTCATATATACCATACTAATATGTGGTACAGATATGTTCATTTATTGGCTATGGAATTACGTTACTAATTGTTATGTTTGTTCGCAAATACCTATATCCTCAACACACCCAGCTCTGACGGCTAAACCGTACCCTGCTAGGGTGACAGAATGTCTTATCATACGGATGCATAATCAAACTGTATTTCGGGGGCAGCAGTTCTCAGCAAATCTGATAAGATGTAACACCACTTGCCTCAGTGCAACCACTTATATGATAGGGATTTCAACAGAGGACGTACAAGCGTGCCCAAGTGCTGCTCCATTGACTAGACTGAAGGGAAACGCAAAAATATCATCACGTTAAATTGTCATCACAACGGCCATTCCCAAATTGCTTTTACGGGACAGGGAATAAAAATGTAGGTAAAATTAAGAAACGTCTGTGTACCCAAACGTATGTTTTATCAAATAATTTAAGCCTAACCAAAACATAATATGTGGATGGTACTTATCTTCATCACATTGGACGGGGATGTAATTATACAGGCTCCTGTCCATGGGGAACGGATGAATCATGTGCTTATGTTAGTAAGCTTTTGCTACCACCTGTAAATGGTACTCCGGTGTATGATGACATCTATTGGCTTTATGGTTCCAGACTGTACATGAGTCTCCCACCAAATTGGGGTGGTGTGTGTGCACCTACCCAGGTGACTGACCATACATATGTGGTAGGACCTCCACAGAGAAGAATGGCAGCACCAGACGGAGGAGATTGATATACCCAGATGTGTTGCCACATAATCACATGTGGGGCTCGGATGTACTAAAGGACCAAAAAATTGTGGTCTGTAGGAGATAAAATAGCACATTCATTGTTCCCCTGGATAGGAGTGGGAAAAATTCATTAATGATTGAAACTCTGAATTATCGATTGGGTCTGTTCATGAATGTAACTAAAAAAAATAGTAGCAGCTCAAAACACTGAAATAGATGCTTTACGTACCATGGTGATGCAAAATCGTATGGTTTTAGACTTGCTTACTGGTTCACAGGGAGGAGTTTGTGTTCTGCTGAACACAACATGCTGTACTTTCATCCCAGACTCCATTCATTCAGTGGATATGCAGGACGCATTGGAAGAGCTGAATAAACTTCGTGATGCAATGCATAAAGACACCCTAGCCGTGAACCGGTGGAATCCCTGGTCCTGGTTGACTTCAGGACCATGTTGGCAGTTACTATTGAAAATGGTGACACCAGTTATTATAGTCCTAATTCTGATTGGACTTTGCATGTGTTGTGTGATCCCTTATATCAAAACAATGGTTGGCAAAATGGTGTCAAATACATTTGTACAGTGTAATCTGGCCTTCCAACAAACTATGCCAAAATATCAAGCATTGAAACAGTCAGACCTTAGTGGAGAAAACTGTAATGACTGTACTGAGAATTATGATGATATTGAAAAGCTCACAACTCCAGTTCAAGCTTGAACTGTTGACGTGATGAGTTAACACACTCTTAGCCTATGAAGCTTTAGCTGAAAAAGTAATAAGACAAGTGGTGTAGTCGAATAATACAGAAAAACGGTTCATTTATACCAGTCGGTAGGAGTGATGTATGGTGGTGGTGTGGTGATAACAGAATCTTTGACAGACTGCCACGAAATGTGTCAGGTTATTGTGCATTAATATCATTATTGTTACCCATGACCCCTGAAGACGTTACGACATATGCAGCCTCTCTTATTCCTGAGGATTGGCAGAAAGGCATAGCCAGACAGAGTAAAAGAGATTGGAAAGGAGTAGGAAATCCAACATATATTGACGCAATAGGAGTCCCCAGAGGAGTGCCTGACGAGTATAAACTGGTTGATCAAATAGCAGCTGGATTCGAATCTTCCATCTGTTGGTGGTGTTCAATTAATAAAAACGTGGACAGAATAGATTAAGTTAATAAACTAACTAACTAAGCTGGGTGATGCCTACTGTATGTTTAACAGGTGATAAACAGGTGGGAAATGTTAAGGATTTTATAGTATATATATATATATATGTTATCACTGTTAAACATTTGTACCTTTTGTCTTCTTTCTGATGAGAACGGTGTTGTGCTGTTTGCACCTAACCCCGAGAATGTATGTGTTATTCAACCTTGTTTTAGCATGCTGGGGTCAATCTGAACTGGGAATGAGAAGCTGGATGTACTTATTATTATTATTATACAACTTGTTTTCGTAGCCGCTAACGACTGGGAGTAAAAGAACTGAAGGTTGAATTTTGACTGATCGTGATGTGATGCTTAGTGTTCCAGGCAGATGCAGAACAGCTGATAACTGCGAACGAGATGTGCTGACCTTCGACGATAAGAGTAAAAGAAAGAAACTGTTTTATGCTTACAGCTGTACTTATTGACGTGTGTGTTTATGTTACGGGAAGAAACTTGTCTTGCGTCATTCCCCCACCCTTAGGACAAGTTTTTGTTTATGTGATGAGGGATTCACTAATAAAAAGAGCGAAGCGCAGGCCAGACTTTAGTGTAGCTTTGGTGTACAGCCTGGCCGCACTCCGCGCGTGATTAATTTGACTTTCTGTCTCACTGGTGTTTCTTGACTCTGTTTGTCTTATCAAAGGTTTTAAGAATGTTTGGAGGAGAAAATACCCAACATCACCGACCGAACGACCCCCCCCCCCCCCCCCCCAAAAAAAAACTATCCCCCCTGATGACGCGGTTCACGGATTATCACCTCGTTCCTGCTTCAAACTGCACTCCAGTCATCATGTATCTCAGCGACAGATAGCTGAAGGTTTTGTACAACAATCATTTCCACATAAATTCAGCATTAGTTCATCATAAAAGGCAGCGGAAGCGATCAGAGCACCGCAGCTAAATCAGCTGCTAGCTGATGCGTTCACTGCGCATCTGTCATTTCAACGCATCACAGAATTTCGTGGAGTTTCTGCTTAAAACTGACTTTAGAATGATTTAAGAGGTTTTACCTTCATCATCTGATGGTTAATAATCACATTAATCCATTTGATTGCTTTGGGTGAACAGACTGTCTCAGACGTGCTGCTGTGGTCCGAAATGACGCATGCGTAGAAGGAAAAGGCGGACCGATTTTTCGGGGCGAACCATTCGGTCTGCAATACATGGTTACACAGCTGTTTTATTAAGTATACACTGTTATTACTTTGACAAAAGAAGTCATGTTGTCACCTATATTGTTGGTTAGATTATTTAGATTTATCTTAGATTATCTGTCACCATGATTGCTCAAAAACATCTGAACTAAGGACTTTCAAGATCTTACAATGCAAATAAACACAAAATGCCAAATTTTCTGCTCACTAGAGCTTTACTTTTAGCCAGTTGCTACTGAACAATAATGAAAATCTAAAGGACTGCAATTACAGAAACTGTCTTCTTTTGTGCATTGTACATCATGTAAACAAAAACACTATGACTAATAATCAACACAAACAAGTCATTGTTTTACAGTTTCTAATTCTCACATTTTCATCAATATACAATGAGGTACCGTAGCTTTGAACCATTTGGCATGTTGAAACATGTTTTTGAATCATATTTTTAGAATTCTTTAAGCCCCTTCAGTAATTTGGTGGATATGGATGGTGCATAAAACAATCAATTATACATCATACATAACCAAATTATTAAAGAATAGAAAAGATTTGTAAAAAATATTTTCCTCATGTGCCAAATGGTGCGATTCTACAGTATTCCACTGCCTAATCTACTGCATTACAGTGGAACCCAATTATGAAAGATCTATGGGACAAGTAAATTACTTGATATCCAAATTTTTATATCAGGAAAAATAATGAATAATAAAGATTTAAAAAAAAAAAAAAACACTTACTGAATGTTGTTAGAAGGAAAGGTGATGTAACACAGTGATAAACATACCACTGTCCCAGCTTTTTTGAAACGTGCTGCAGGCATCCATTTCAAAATGAGCAATTATTTGCACAAAAACAATAAAGTTTATCAGTTTGAATATTAAATATCTTGTCTCTGTGGTGTATTCAATTGAATATAGGTTGAAGAGGATTCGCAAGTCACTGTATTCTGTTTTTATTTACATTTTACACAATGTCCCAACTTCATTGGGACTGTACGAAAATCCTCTACACCACTCCGCCAGGAAGCTGGATTTTATATTTTTAATTAATTTATATCAAGTTGTCGAGATTTGCTTTCAGTTTGAGTTAAGGAAGATAATTTTAGAACAAAAAATGTATTTGAAATGGAATAAACACATTAAAATGTGTGAAATACCAAGTGTTCAATACTTTTGAGGGCAAATGAGAAGCACTGAGGAGCAGCATCTTACATCTCATATATACTGCAGCAGATAAGAGAATATTTAAAGTGGAATCCTGCAAATGGTGATGCAGGCATCAAATTTGGCACAAGTAATCCATATACATGAACTCTTAAAAAAAACTGATTGGCCACTTGAATTTTCAATAGGTAGCCAGGTAGGGGTCAATTGAAGAATTACACAGGGGTCAAAATTAAAAGATGCACCAATCATATAGAAAACTACACCACATTATTTGCCTGATCATAAAGATTTCTAAAAGGTATAGTTTGGACAATTTGGGACTGAATGTTAGAGTTTTGAGGTAAAAGGAGCAAGAATGGTGACAAAGGTCAGTTTCAGTTTGTACAGGGGTCAAAAGTTAAAGTTGCTCCATTAATTTTGCTCCAGCTGTATCTGTGCTGGATTTGATGCTTGTATCACCATTTGAAGGATTGTTTCAGTTATCTACTGAACTAATAAGCCAACAGAGCATGAATCAGCTGCTGTCTGTAAGCTTAAACGTGTATATAAGGCAACCCGAATTAAAGGAGAAATGCTGCTTTTAACAACCTGGACCTCATTTCTGGCATAAAATACGGTCGTTTACTCATCAATATAAGTTTGGTGCGATTATAAGTCCATAGTTCAAATGACATGTTCAGTTCAAATCTGAGGCAAACATTTTTCTTCTTTTACCAAGGTGGATTAGAACTTTGTGGTACACAGCACCAACTACTGGACAGGAGGAACCTAGCAGTCAAAGTGACTCACTAATTTCAAAATGCAGGTCTTTCAACCAGACGTGTGGTGCCATGACATGTCAATCATGTGTGTCCAATCAGATTTCAGGGGAGTCCAGTGAAACCACAGCCTCCGCTCTAGCTCCACCCATGCCAGGAAGTGTTCAAATTGGACATTTCCTGTTTCACTGTGACTGAGAATTCAGCACTTCCTGTTTCAGTGTGAGCTTGCCACTGAGTTCCTGTGAGATTCCATGGGATCTCATCTGTCAATCCAGGAACTGTTTGACATTTGAACATTTCCTGTTTTACTGTGGATGTGAATTTTGACACTTCTGTTTAGGACCATGTACCATGAGTGAGCTTCGCTCTGCTGCGTGACGCTTCACTCATATTATATTTTACTTAGTGACAACAAATATTGTACACCATACAACTGACACTGGTATGGTGAAAACTGAATTAAGTTATAAATGGAAAAGAAAAGGGAAAAAAGACTAATATGTGACAAGATGAAGGTTTGAATAACAAAGATATGTTAAGAAAATGTTCCCTGTGAATTTGAAAACCGTGTCTGCAATAGGACTGAACTTGTGCTGTATACAGACAGATGGACGGACAGATGGATGCCAGGTATTTGCAATACCCAATGGCCATATGTTGGCCTCGTGTAACCAGAAAATATCTTTTGTTGTTGTTGTTAAATGCATATGCATGGTTTCACCTCTAAACCTCAAATTTTCACATCTCTTTGCAGAAGTCTTTTTTTTATCTGCATTGGAACAAAAAGCCAACCCAGAAACTTTAATATGTTGACTTTAGAATACTGCCTTCTACAGTGGCTTGCAAAAGTATTCAGCCCCTTGGTATTTCACACATTTTAATTTGTTTATGGCATTTCAAATACAAAAACTAAATCAGGCTTCTCAATATAAATAAATTTTAATTTATCTTCCTTAAACTCAAACTGAAAGTAAAACTCTACAACTTGATATAAATTAATTAAAATATAAAAGCTAAGATGATAGGCTGCATAAGTAATCAGCCCCTTTGGCATACCTGTAAATAATCAGTTTAATTGCCAGTTTTCTTCAGACAAGTCAGGGGATGGATACACTGGCGTTTCCAAGTCACTGAATATGTCTTGAACTTTATTTACATCAGTTATGAAGAAATACCAACAGTATGGCACTCTATGGTAAATCGGTTGTGGAGTAGACAGTTCTCAAAAACTGAGTGGACTGTGCAAGAAGGAGATGAGTGAGGGAAAGCCACCAAGACACCCAGACAACACAGAAGACGTTACGGGCTTCTGTGGCTGTGATTGGAGAAATTGTGCATTTTTTCATTTTGTATCCCCGGTTATAGAGCTTCATAATGAAGTGGGACAGAGGAGGGGTTTCTTTCACCAAAACATTAATCTAGGCTTGCATCTCAGATGTACCTTCTGGCAAATTGTAGCTGAACTTTCAGGTCTTCTTTTTAATAAAATCCTCCTCTATACCAGTTCAGTGATTTAGAAATGTTCATGTATCCATCCCCTGACTTGTCTGAAGAAAACTGGCAATTAACTGATTATTTACAGGTATTATACCAAAAGGCTGATTACTTATGCAATCATCATCTTGGCTTTTATATTTTTAATTAATTGATATCAGTTGTAGAGATTTGCTTTGAGTTTGAGTCTAAGGAAAATCATTTTAGAAATTTTTACATTGAGAAGCTGATTTTGTATTTTGAACTGCCCTAAACAAATTAAAAAGCGCATAAATACCAAGGGGCTGAACACTTTTGCAAGCCACTGTATTTTGATGCACCCTAATGTATAGACAGTCTTAGTTTTGGAGATTACTGAAGAATACAAGCATTTCATTTAAAAATGTAATGATCCCTGTTCAGTGACTAAAGAGGAATGCACAGCCCTGAATTAAATAAGTGGACACATGTCAGCCTGAGACGGTGCAGGTCTTTCTTCATACTGATGGCCTCAGCAGGTGATTGGACTTGAAGGGAGAAGTTCGTCAGTAAAACTACCAGCTGAGGGAATCCAAGGAAACCTGGCTGACACCCCCCCCAAAGCACACAGAAAAGGACGGCAGGCACACACCAGAAAAATCACATCACTTCTGGGGAAAAAAAATCTCCCCCGGAAGTGATGTGACACATGGAGTGGGGGCATTTTTTTTTTTCGTTTTATTTTTTGCTGTTCTGCTTCAATATTGCATGTCAGTGAAAAAACTCTTAACAGTTGAAATACAAAGTATTTATGAATAGAATTTCATGCAACAAAGAAATATGCATAAAAATGAGCACAGTAGCAAAGGAGGAGGCGGGAACCAGCATATCTTTGGTCTGTGTGAGCCAATCAGACGCACTCAGTGCAAAGCACTCTCAACCAATGAAATGGAGGAGGAAGCTGCAACATCTTGGCCAATTCAGAGCACACTACAGCCCCTATTCCCACTACAACAACCCAAAACAGTACCTTTTGCAAAGTGCTTTACGAGTACTTTAACTATAACTGAGTGGGAGCTAAACTGCATCTACTCATCCTTTTCGTGATGCGACATCCTACGGTTTACTGCCACAACATATAAAAATGCAAATTCTCCAAATAATGGTCAGAACATTGTGTTTGCAAACCAGGACAACATGGAAAGCTTAAACGTGAAAACTCCTTACCGGCAGGTCAACACTGACGCTCTGTTCCATCCAATAGGATACACGACAGGTGATGAAAGACTTGGCTTCTCCCGCGCAGGGATGTGGGTAGTGGCGCGCTGAGCCTCGCGCAAACCTGGCTTTCTCTGCATGTTTCCGGATGGAGCGTCGCCCCAGCGTACGTCGTAGGAAACTCAGCATGATAGGGGAAAGCCAAGGTTAAACTTCTGTACCTGAAGAAGATGGAACTACAAATGAGGAATCTGTAAAATGTGAGGTATTCAGTAAAGCTAAGACTACATGAGACAAAAATCACTACAAAACAAATATATGGAGGACAGAGTACTCGAAAGAGTAAAGCCCTGTTCTCACTTTCATGGATATGCATCCCAGAAGATCACTGGAATCTAACCTTTACAAACCAGTGGACAACAGCTGCCCATGAATCTGATCTAGTGCACAACATGTACAATGTTACAGGCTCCACGAAAAATGCCACAGATTACTAAATGATGTGAATATAATGGAAAACAGGAAGTTATGAAGTTAAAAACAAGACCACTGCACAATGACTGCAGATCGTAGTTCACCACAGACACCCTCCCGGGCACTCAAGTTTTCCAAGGTATGGACAAAGTTTAAAACCATGACCTGGTTGAATGAGTAACTGTGAAAAGGAGGGCTAAAACCAACCACGCTCAATGGAAGCACACAGGACGCCATGGTCGTCATGAAGTATGGAGCATATTCCAAACAAACACCGAATGGACAGAGGCTGGAGGACACTCCAAGGATGCACAGACAACGGCATGGCCACCCAACGAACACACAATGATTGGGGCTGTGTGCTGTGAATTTTATGAACAAAACTCATTTTAAAAGAGCCGTTATCAAGCACAAAATGAGTTCCTTGCCAGGTGACACCGCTGAGTTCAAAAGAAAGTTCTGTGCATGTTCAAATCTTTGAGTGGAGATCAGGCAGAGAGCTTTGCCTTCTGCTTTTCCTGCAGCTGGCTGATTGTTCATTCTGTGCTTCTGAAAGTAAGTAAGGAAGCAAGCAAGTGTGTCTGTCTCTCTCTCTGCGAAGAGAGAGAGGTGTGGCAGAATTGTTTGACATCCTAAGCACAAAACAGTGAGGACATATGACATCATGACTTCAGACCACAGCAAACTCTGCTCAAATGCAGCGTATACAGTGCATCCAGAAAGTATTCACAGCGCTTCACCTTTTTCCAATTTTATGTTACAGGCTTATTTCAAAATGTGTCAATTCATTTTTTCCCCCTCAGTATTCTGCTCACAACACCCCATAATGACAACATGAACAAACCCCTTTTTTTTATTTTATTTTTGCAAATTTGTTAAAAAAAAAAAATCTAAGAAATTACATCGACCATAAGTATTCCCACCCTTTGCTCAATTTTTGTTGATGCACCTTTGGTGCCCAATTACAGCCTCAAGTCTTCTTGACTATGATGCCACAGGCTTTGGCGCACCTACGAGGTGCCTTCAGTAAGTTTTGAGACTTTTTTTGTAGGGACACTTTTTCCCTTCAGGCAAGCAAGAAACTCTAGTCCCCTTCAAAGTACTCCTCCCAGATGCAATGCACTTGTTGTATTGTTCCAACAACTTCTGGAAGGCCCCCTGGTAGTCCTCTGGTGTGAACGTGTCCACGACCCTTGTCACAGCCCTCTTCATCCCCTCAATGGTTTCAAAACGACCTGCCTCTAAGGTTTTCCTTGAGCTTGGGGGAAAACCAAAAGTCACAGGGAGCAAGGTCTGGACTGGAGGGAGACTGGTGCATTGTCCTGAACTTCGCACAAATCTCCGCATGTTCAGTTCATCATGAATAATCGTGTACACAGTTCCCATACTGACCTTCAAACTGTACTTCTTATTGGGCCTCATGTATCAACATTGCGTACGGCGATATTTGAGCGTATATGGGGGTGTACGCCAAAACGGCCTGCGCTACGTGGCATTTATCAATGTGGTCGTTGGCGTACGCTGCGCTGAAAATATACACCAGGTCGAGATCGGTGGCGTAAATTATACACCAAAATGAACCAGCGGCTGGAATCCACATAAAAATGAAGATGATCAACATGATAAACAGTGCCATTATACAAATCAATGCATATGTTACATAAATAACACTTTCCTGTCAATCAATCAATCAATCAATTTTTTTTATATAGCGCCAAATCACAACAAACAGTTGCCCCAAGGCACTTTATATTGTAAGGCAAGGCCATACAATAATTATGGTAAAACCCCAACGGTCAAAACGACCCCCCTGTGAGCAAGCACTTGGCTACAGTGGGAAGGAAAAACTCCCTTTTAACAGGAAGAAACCTCCAGCAGCAGAACCAGGCTCAGGGAGGTTACAGGCTATATAATAATCAATACAATCAATCAATCAATTGGTCTCGAGCACGATCCGTGGTCACAGCGCTGACTGCAAAGAAAGCGCTGCTCGCCTTTTTCTCCAGACTTCGAGACTGAAGCCAGAGCAGCGCTGAGCTTAACTTCATGTGGTGTGATCGTTTTAGACAATGAAATTGATAATAACTGTAGTTTCGTCATTCCCTTAATTCGCCTGTACTGCAGCCAGGTTTTGTCGTCTCCATTCGGTTGTCACAATAAAATAAATACAGAAATACATTTAAAAAAAATAAAGAAATCTGACAGATTAGGCGTGTCTTATTAATTGAGCGAGCAAATATCCATATGTCAAGAATTATTGACGTGAAAAGAGAATACAGTGGTCCCTCGCTATAACGCCGTTCACCTGTCGTGGCCTCGGAGTATTTAGTCCAATTTTGCATGCTTTTTTTTTTTTTTTTTTTTTTTTTTTTTTTACACAGTGTTCTGTGTATCTGCTTATAAGAATCTTGTTGCCCAGAAGAGAAAGAGTGCCAACAACTACTCATAACTGTGTTTGTCACACGGAAACAAACACCTGCTGCAGCCAGGTGTGAGTGCGAAAAGGCGCGGCGTCAGGACACAGAGGCCCAATCTGTGAAATACTGGTCAGTCACTATTAATAATTTCTTATGTGTCCGACCCTCGTTCGTTGATCGTTAAAATTAATTAGTTAGTTCTAAATGCCATCATAATTATTTATAGGAAACGTTCTATTTTTATTTCTCAAACAAATGTTTGGGCCTGAAACAGTTTGGTATTATTTTCCTACTAAGGTTTGAACTTTGAGAGTGTTTACACACGAGAGAAAAGTGAGGAAAATGTTCATGCCTGATTGAGAAAGTGTATAAACTGTGTAGTGAGGGGTTTTACAGCTTTGAAACGTCTATAATAATTGTAAAAAATAATGCTGCCTAACGTCGCGGTTTCGCGTATTTCGGGCTATTTTTTAGAACGTAACTCCAGCGATTAATGAGGGACCACTGTAACACTTTATTGATTATATACTACAAAACAATTGATACGACAGCCGCTTTTGACGCTCTATTGACACGTGTCGTGACTAGTGGAGTTCTTTTTCATTGCCGTCTTTCCGGCTTCCATGTCGTAAAATGAGGGTGTGTCTGAAGCGGAGTTTGATATTTATGGGCGTGTTATTATAATTATGATCCTTTCACCCGCCGCATTTATCAAGATCACGTCAGGCGTACGCCAGAATGGGCAGGTGCGCACTGCTTGATGTATTGGTCCACGACGACTTTGGTTGTATTTCAAGTTTACGCCGTAAATGTACGCACAATGTGCGCAACATTGATACATGAGGGCCCATTGTCTCTATTGACACACGACGGTCCTCATCCATAAAAGTACAGAATTTTCCCCACCAGCTCCGGTGTTCTGACTTCCCTCCCCCACCTCTCATCGTCTCTCACAGACTCTCTGCCACCCTTAACGTTTTGTGCCAACGAAACACCGATGCTTCTGCCATGCAATTTAATCATAAGCAGTCTGAAGCAGTTCATAAGTCTGCGTAGTATTCTTTCCGAGCTTAACACAAAATTTTATAGCGTATCACTCTTCCAAGTGTCCTCGCGTCTCCCGACTGCATTTTTGCAAAAAAGTCAGCTGTGACAAGCATGATTTAGTAGGGTCCGCTTAACGTCCACATACAGCAGTCTCTTTCAACCTGGAATAACAAAATTAGTAGATTATCTCCTTAGACATATGTTAATGACATATCAAATTACAAGAGTGTGGGATGATTATAACTGCCCCTACGAAAAAGTCTCAAAACTTATTGAAGGCACCTCATATCTTTGAGAAGTTCTGCCATTTCTCTTTTGCAGCACCTCTCAAGCTCCATCAGGTTGGATGGGGAGCTTCGGTGCACAGCCATTTTCAGATCTCTCCACAGATGTTCAATCAGATTCAGGTTTGGGCTCTGGCTCTCATTCAGAGTTGTCCTGAAGCCACCACTGCGATATCTTGGCTGTGTGCTTGGGGACATTGTCCTGCTGAAAGATGAACCGTTTGCCCCAGTCTGAGGTTAAGAGCCCTCTTGAGCAGGTTTTCATCTAGGATGTTTCTGTACATTGCTGCATTCATCTTTCCCTCAATCCTGACTAGTCTCCAAGTTCCTGCTACTGAAAAACATCCCCACATCATGATGCTGCCACCACCATGCTTCACTGTAGTGATGCTGCCTGGTTTCTGCCAAACATGACGCCTGGCATTCATGCTAGAGTTCAATCTTTGACTCACCAGACCAGAGAATTTTGTTTCTCAGATACGCACTGCAGAAACGTTTAAATACAGACCCACTGCAGGGACTGTAATCAACGTAGAGAAATGATCATTTTCCCGACAAACAACCCCAAAAACAAAAGCCGCTCTGAAGGACCAATAAGGGAATTGTTAAGCAAAAAGGCTACTGATATCGGTGGATCGAATCATTTGTTAACGATACCTGAACAGAACCGGTTCTCAATATTCAACTCTAAATGTGACATACAGCAAGTGAGAGAGATTTGTTGGAACTGTTAGCTACTGCTTGAAGTGTTCAAACAAAGATGTATTGTGGGTACCATCAACAGTGCACTCCAACTCATGGCATAGTTCCAAGCTGGTTCTGTTACAACTGGAATGCTACAGAGTGTGACGTACACAAAGCGTGACGTACCATGTCTGTACATCACTGATGGACCTGGTATCAAATATAGTCAAAGAAATAGCTGACTAAATAGTAACTATACCTTAACAGTTGACATGCCATAAACAGCTGCTCTGCATCATTGGTATGTCATCTCTGGGGTGCAAGTTTTGTGACGTACAAAAATGTGACACACTCTGTAATAGGAAACAACAAGTGAGTGTACATGTTCCCATGCAACAAGCCCAATTCCTTTGACTTATGCTTGGTTTGTGCTCTGATATGTTCTGTGGGACCTTATATTGTAGACAGGTCCAAATCATGTCCAATCAACTGAATTTACCCCAGGTGGACTCCTAAGCTGTAGAAACATCTCAAGGATGATCAGTGGAAACATGATGCACCCGAGCTCAATTTTGAGCTTCATGACAAAGGTTGTGAATACTTATGTACATGTTATTTTAATAAATTTTCAAAATCTCAAAAAAAAAAAAAAACCCAAACAAACAAACAAAAAAAAACCTTTTTTCACATTGTCATCAGGGGGGATCATGTGCAGAATTTTGAGGAAAAAAGTGAATTTCATCCATTTTGGATTAAGGCTGGAAGAAACTGTGGAAAAAGTAAAGTGCTGCAAATACTTTCTGGGTGCACTGTACATTGTTGTTGATGCTTACAGTGTGTTTTGGGTAGTTGTGAACTCTGACCCGGCCCAGCATGCACCGGGTGGGCTCAGACGGTGAATTGGCACTGAAACCCCCGAATACAAAAACTTAAAAGACATAAAACATAGACAAAGTTGAAATATCATCAGTGTGATTGGCAAAGAACAAAAAAAGCAGGAAAATATACAGCGTACCTATCATGACACGGCAACACCCCCCCCCCCCCCCGCCCCCGCCACACACACACACACACACAGTGATATTACTTAAATTCCTGCAATAACATACAGTGCAAACAGTATACACAAGAGTGCACATTGAACTGACTATCAGCTATCAATAATACTGGGACAGATTTATCCAGGAGTCGGCAAGACCTCATTCATGACATTCTTTTGGCGATTAGGAATGTGGCAGCGAAAGGGATTGAGATAATACTGATGTAGGAAGTATTTTAGAAATAGGGTCAAGTGTGAGGGGAAATGTTTGCTTTATAAATACCTGAAAAACACTGGACTCATTGAGAAGATTTAGTACTGAAGAAGGTGGCAGCAATGCAACAATAAGGATGCCAGCTGCCGTTAAACGCCATAGAAGAGGGGGTACGTTTGATTTACTGCACAGGAGCAGATTTTGAGAGGACCGCATTTCCAAAATGCCAAAAAAAAACAAAAACAAATAAAGGTACTTAATATTCTCATATTTGGAGTCAGGCTGGATGATACAGAGTGTGTAGCAGCATTGGACCCACTGATTGTGCAGCTAAGGTTAAGAAAATGTTAGCATATAAAACAGTAGCGCCACCGTGTTGAAGCCTCACAGGACTTGTTGTAACATGCCCAGCTCTTCCACCATTCGGAAGATTCAGACGGCTTTCTGTGGGTTTTGAGTCGTGCGACTATCCGAGAAATTGTGGATGAGGTGAGCATGTCACAACATGTCCTGTGAGGCTTCAACACGGTGGCGCTTTTGCTGCGCCATCAGCTTCATGCCGATGAATTTCGCTGCCACTCTTTTCATGGCCAAATCTTCTGTCACAGTGGAATGTGCCAAAAAGTGCTGATGTCCACCTCTTCCGCAATTTCTTGGATAGTCACACAGCGGTCCCACATCACCACAGCGTTCACTTTGGAAATGATCTGGTCATTTCAGCATGTGACTGGAGCGCGGTGCTCTCCACCGTTGTGCGGCCGTCTTTAAACCGGTTGTACCGCTCCTTAATCTGTGTGATGCCCAGAGGATCGTCACCAAAAGCCGTCTGAATAATCCGAATGGTTTCGACCTGGCTGTCGCCCAGTTTCTGGCAAAATTTGATGCAGTTGCGCTGCTCCAGTCGTTCCGCCATTTCCTTGCAAAGAAAAAACAACGAGAGACTATACCCATCATCACACAAAGGCTGCTTACAAGCAAATGACGCAACCGACAGGCGTGAAAAAATTCACACATGCGCACAAAGGTTCAAGGTTGGCTCATGCAAGCACACGTGATTCAAATCCATCAGGTTTTTGAAAAAAATAAAAAGGTCGGATACTTTTCTAACAGACCTCGTACTTCGATAATATTGTGATCCAGTGCAGACCCCTAACTTTAACTAAGAAATTCTTCATGTGGACCACTGCTACTCGGTTACGAGCATAGATAACACACTGTGGCACATCTGTATTCTGTGTTAAACACAGAACTCTTTCTACAGTGTCTTAAGCCTGGTTCACATTACGACTCAAAATCAGATTTTTAGCATATCCACATTGTATCGAGCTTGATTATTTATTTATTTATTTTTGCCAGTCCACACAGCGAAAAAACATTAGATCCAATTTTTCCAAAAGCTGATTCAAACTCATTGCACATCCATATCTTGCAATATGCACCACCACTGGTGTATATAGCCAGTCCGAATCAATATGGATAAGACTATGTGAAAACAGATCATATCTGATCACTTGCTATATGCACTGTGGCAGCTGTTTCATTAGATCATCAGATCTCATTTGAATCAGATTTACAATAAATCCGATTTGAACTGGAAGTGTAAAGGGCTAACAGCACAACATGCTGGGATTCCTATTTGTTTTGCATATTTAGTCCAGGGGTTGTCTGCTGTGTGGTGCATTGGTAGAATGATTTTTTTTCTCTCTAAATACTGAATACACAACACACCACCACATTTAAAATACACCAGAATAAGGCTATTCGACCATACCAGCCAATACTAATATAACCAGGTCCAGACCTGAAGCAACAACCAAGTCAAAGCCTGTTCAATGGAGAAGTACGTACGTACAGACAGACACATAGACACAGAGAGTTGCCACTATGGGAGATTTTTAAGATCTCATGATGAAATTGCTAATCTTAACATTACTGATTACCACTTCTGCTCGTAACAGCATATAAACTAAACTACCAACATAAACCACTAGAACAAAACCCGACCGAGACATAAACGAGACTAAAGATGGACTTTAGTGTTCACACCTGAACCATGTTATCAAACCGCTTTCATTTATTTTGAAGAGCACCAGGTGTAAGCAAAAGCCAACAGGTGTGCGTTTGTTTTGTTGCACATCCTTAAAATTGCACCCACAATAAAACCCGCCCGGCTGTCCAAGCGTGTCCCGTGCAGCAAATCAAACGCTGCCCAGAGCTAATCGACGTCTACTTGTGGATCTGATCTTAAAAGAAGCGCCAATACTTACAAAACCCTCCTTCCCAGAAATTCACCGTCAGAGCGCATCCGCCTGCATCGTTCACCATTAAATTTCACACATTGTCGAGGTTTGTGACCTGTTTCTCTCCTTTTCCTCTCTACCTCGATGGTGCTCAGGGACAATTTTGTGTCCTGCTCCGAACAAAAAGTAGGAGGCGAGCTGTCCTCAGGACGTGACGTCAGCATAAATCCCCAACAACAGCTTCATTAGCATATTTAAAGAAACAAACTGCTACTTGACGTTGACAGACTTGTGGAAATGCTTTTATCTTTTTCACAAATAACTATTTCCGAAGCAATGATTTTGTCTCATTTGCTAATGAATCACTTTTTTGCTAAAAGATCAAGAAAGAGTATTTTAAACCAAACACATTAAATAAACTATGGAAATAACCGCAGAGTACTGAAGTGTTTTTCATTTTATTTAAAAATAAATGATAGCAAAGTGACTTACTTCTCGACAGTTTATTATGTAAAACTGGACAAGTCTGACAGCAGCGCCCTCTGTCGGCTATTATAAGAGTTGCAGATCAGGACAAAAGCCATTAGTGACTGATAAGATGCCCAGTTATAGACGACAAAACTAAGGCTCGATTCTTTACAATGTTTTCCAGCCATCTGTTTAAATATGGTAACTGGTACATCGCCTCATTTTCTGAATCGGAAAATGTACAATAAATAAGTGGGTGAGTCTCTGAATTTGGTGCACATTGGGTTCTCCGATGACTGAAACATTTACTATACTTTTTTTTTTAACATTGCATCTGATGGAGTATTTGAACATCTGCAAAAATATGTTTTCCCACCTTAGGCATGAAATCCCAAACATTATTAGGAATTTCTTTGTTACTTAGGTTGTTTTACATTCAACCCTGTAACAGGACAATTTGATTCTGGTACAACTTTACCTAAATTCTGGGTCTTTTAGTGAAGTTTAGGGCTAGTGGCCTGCGATCACCTTAGTATTTCTTCTGTTTTTCTTGTTGTTTAATGCTGGAAAATTATACAGTATTTTTTTGTGTTTCTGATGCCTGATTCTGTTTTTTCTCTCTAAGGTGCAGCTCCATCCAGAGATGGGAGTTGTATTCGTGTTGGCGACCCTCCTGTCCTGTGTGCCAAGAGCATTTCATGTATATTCGTCCGTGAATTGTTCTGTGAATTGTTCAGTAATTTATGTTTGTAGCATGGCCCAAGCAGAGGGTCACCACTTTGAGTATGGTCTGCTTGAGGTTTCTTCCTCAGAGGGAGTTTTTCCTTATCACTGTTGCTGGGGTTGGTAAGGTTAGACCTTACCTGTGTGAAGTGCCTTGAGGCAACTCTGTTGTGATGTGGTGCTATATAAATGAAAATAAATTGAAATTGGTATGAGTATAATTCTAAAACATATTCAAACTAATTCTTACAGCACCTTGGTAATTACCGGTCACTTGTGTAAAATAACTTGTAAGTATATTTTATTGATGCTAAATAATTATAATTTGACTGTCAAGTAGGAGTTCACAAGTTTAACCTGCCAAAACAATGATGGTGAACTTCTACACGCCATCATTGAGTCTATCATCTCCTCTTCCATCACTGTCTGGTATGTTGTTGCCACTGCTAAGATCAGGAGCAGACTGCAGCGTATCATCCACGCAGCAGAGAAGGTGATCAACTGCAATCTGCCATCCCTTCAGGACCTGTACACCTCCAGGGCCCTGAGATGAGCAAGGAAGATAGTGGCCGATCCCTCTCACCCAGGATACAAACTCTTTGTCACCCTCCCCTCTGGCAGATGGCCGAGGTCCATCACGCCTAAAAACTCAAGACACAACTTCTTCCATCTACAGCTAGACTCATAAATTATGCCACACACCACTTACCCCCCCCCCACCACCACCACCAGTTTCACAAAGTACAGATTGGTCATCCCTCCACTGAAAGGTATTGTACATCTGCATAACAATCATATGCTTTTGCACAGTCCCATCCCACAATGTTATATTTATTTAACAGTAGACATAGTCTTGCCAATTTGACTATTTAACTCTTTAACTTCTTATAAAAGTATTTTTCCTTTTCTTTTCTTATTATTGTTGTTTATGCACCAATGACACCAGATCAAATTCCTTGTATGTGAGAACTTACTTTGCAATACTTAATATAATCGGGCTTCATAAATCATGAAAATATACTTTAACATAAACATTAGATTATGCTTTCATATATTTTCTACTTTTCCTCTAAACTGTGCATACAGTTCAACAAACATTTATCTGATATTTTATATATTTCAAAAAATGTAAAGCAAAGTATCAAATAATGGTGCTGAAGACACTTGTAACTTAATCAAATTGAAATTGACTTTAATTATTTCATTAAAAATAAACAAGATAAATGAAATACAACATTAGGCCTGCAATACTTAACATTGTTAAAAAATAACACATTTAGATTTAACGGATCTGGCCTATGAGAAGAAAAAAAATGGAGGACAGCATAGGCTGAGTGCTGAAAGAAATCTGTCTCAACAAAATCATGAATCATAATCATACCATTAAATCATTTCATATCTTCCTTACAAACTTTAATAGAAGTACTGTGTCATCTGCCCTATCAGCAGTAAAAAAAAAAAAAAAAAAAAAAAAAAAAAAGATGCATTGTTGTAAAAATGCTCTAAAAATAGTACTGAGCATTCACAAAACTCTTAACTATTAAGTTTGGTGAATGAATGTGAATGTGGACCGTCTCTTTTTCTTATCTGGTATGTTCTTCCTGCTATTTATCGTTCTGTCATCCTTTAGTCAGACAGTCTATCTCAGATCTCATTATGAATTTGCATGTGACGGGAATCATGTCCTGTCACGGGCTGAGGAGGCTAGATGAGGTCAAGCACATCATCAAATGGATTCCACTGTACATCCTCTTGTACAGGCCAAAATAACCTGTTTTTGGTTATTCCGGCATGGTGCATGCATTTGACTTGAATGTTTATTTTTGTCTGTGGCAAGGATTATTCTTGGGTACAATGCTTTATCATAAGTGAGCATGCACCACTCCCCTATTACTTCTGTCATTGTGACCCAGATTTCTTTTTCTGTCTTCCTTTAGCCTTCCAATACTCCTTGTGCTTATGTCTTTGAGCTCTCTCACTTAGGTCATTGAATTATTGTTTTCCCTGCTTCTGTATCTCTTTTCTGTATGCTCTTTCCTGAGGTATTCTTCACTTCTCTGTGGATCTGCCTTTCTTCTCACCCTATATTCTCTTTGCCTTTCTGTATTTGATTTAGACATCTATTGGGTCCTCGCTGAAATAAAGAACATTAAATAATATTTAGAGAAAAGGGTCTGGCTGGCTTAAAATCAGTGCAACATTTAACCCCGTAACAGTGTTTTTTTTTTTTTTCTTCTGTTACGGGGTTGAATGTTACGGGGTTGAAGACTTTAGCCAAAAGTAGCCACAAGTCCACATTAGCTAAGGTATGGAGTAGCATATGGAATGATTATATTTTTCCAAAACAATTATTTGCTTTCTCCCAAAACAATAGTCAATATAATTTATGCATGTAAGTGTTGAAAGGTTGGTCTTGACAATGTTAATCTGATGATAAAACAATTAAATATAGGTTTTAAAAAAAGTGAGAAAAGACTTTTTAAAAAAGGGGTGATTGGTGTGTTGTTACAGAGTTGAACAAAACTGTGGGACATGATTAAACTGTGCTGTTTTATAAATATTTCAAGTATTTTTCTCATATTTCTTTTATTTATAATAAAGTAGACAGGCAAATGATTTTGACCAACTGTGTGGACTCTCACAGATGGCTGTCAGAACGTTTTGGAACTGAAATCCAACTTTTCTGATGTGCGCTGATTCATAATTCTGACACCATTCTGCATGATTCCGGCTATGTGTGACAGGAGTATTACTTTGCATAAATATTTCAAGTTGTTCAATTTATTTAAGTTAGTTAATTCAGCCAACTTCCTTGCTATTACACCAAATGACTTTCTTCTCCCAACTCCAGATGTACAAGATTGTGGAATGTATTGGATGTGAAGCCCAGAGCTTCTTGCTGTAAGGCAGCTTTTAACAAGGAATATTATTCAAAATGTAAAAGGCCAGTATAAACAGTTACACAAATAATGTACTGGTTAGTTATAAGTTTTACCTTTAAGATGATTGTTTTTATTTTTTGCTTACGTGACTTTTATTCTTTTTTACATTTGAATTTTGTCTTATGTCCATGTAATTGCTACAACATATGCCTATAGAACATCATATCACAGTATTTGTCTTTGCAAGATCAAGTACTTGAAAGTGTCCAGGGATGGCTGAAAGGGTAGAAAGCACTGGTTGTGTGATTGTGTCCATTTGTCAGATATTCTGCTGGTTTGAGAGATGCCAGTCCATTGATAGGAAAACACTTCAGAGTATTCCGACTCAGTTTTGTACACATCAGTGCCACACTAGCCTGGTGTCTTTGTCCAGTCACAAATCTTGCAGCATTAACACTTTCTTTGATGATGTCTCTCCAAATTTGCGCATGCTTAACTTGCAGGAACACCATTTGCCAAATACCAGGGTATTAGCAGAAAGTTATCTTATTGTTCAATCCAGAACAGCATCATCTGCAAATGGTCTGATTTTACTATAACACTGTTTGTGGTGTCATTTATATAACAGAAGAATTGAACTGGGCCCCAATAGTGAGCTTTGCTGAAACCCCGATAGGGCCTCAGGCTTTTGACCAACAGTCCAAGTACAGGTGTTTAGGAATGCTATAATCCAAACAATTCTCACCTCTGATGCTGTAACACTGGTGTTTATACACAGAGAGCCAAACTCTGGTTTGGTATGCAAATGCTTTTGGAATATCCCACAGAATAGCATCTGTTTGTCCCACTGAATCATGGATAGAGGCAAAAGCACACGTGGTCACAATGAGCTGGGTCTCATGCGAATGTTGAGGATCTGAATCAGTGAGATTAATGGTGGACTCATGGGGTTTCAAGATATGTCTTGTGATGTGTTCTGTACATTTACAGACAATGGATCAAGTAGGTGACATCAGCCTGGAGTTTCCTGGGACAGTTCTGGATCCTTTATTGTGCCCCAATGATGTAAAAGCAATCTCAAATTCTTTCGATAATTGAATGAGTCAAATAGCTGTAATTCCTAAAGAGTTTTTGTTAAACCCCATTAATTCAAGATGAATGTATTCTATATACTGGAAGCATATCTTCTTTTATGTAAGCTTCATTGCGGTTGTGTTGAGGAAAATCCCCCCCCCCAAAAAATCGGGCCAGTGTCCAAATACTCGCCTGTTTGTGTGCACATGCTGTTTTTTTTGTTGTTGTTGTTTCACAGGTGCACTTATCAAGCATGATCTATTTTAGGATTGTACAATGTGATTCTTTTGAATCATTTTTCTTGTTGAGGATAAGATCAAATTGGCTTTAGCAGAATTTTTTTTCTATTTGTCAAATAGACTGCTGGGATAGGCTCCAGCCCCCCACAAGCCATTCTTGGATAAGCAGTTGAAGATGAGTGTGTGTATTTTATACCTGAATGTATACATTATGGTGTCTTTTTGCCCATGTCGGACTACGACATTGCCAAACCTCACTTTTACAGTGTGGAACCACAAGGTGATGTGAAGCCACGTCTCCATGCTTTGACAGACATTTTATAGACATGTCCAAAGCACAGTAAAACCATGGTAACAGAAAGAAACAAACAACTGAGGACAAAGGCTTTTCTGACACAAGTAGAGGAGTGAACCATACGGCAAAGCATTTCTCATGTTGTGGTTCATTATATATGTATATAATATACATACACTTGTTCTTATAGTGTCAAATGAAACAGGTTTGTTTCTGAAAGTCTTTAAATAAACACCATTTGTCACATTTGAATCAACACTCAGAGGGAGAAAGCAATCAAAGCAAAATGAAAAAATGTTTCAGCTCACAAATGATTTTCCCTTTTATTTTAAAGATTTTTTCATATACAACATTGTATTTACATCTAGTTTTATTTACACAAAAGTAACAAGTGGCACTGTGTAGTTAGTTCTTTTTTCCTTACAGGTGTCTCACTTCAGTTTGCTTTTCAACAATACTTTATCCTTTTATCTTGTTTTCTTCCAGTAGCACTGTCTGCCACTCAGCCTTCTAAAAAGTGCCGTCCTTTTCACTACACAGCTTGAAATGTTTCATCTCTACAAAAATACATCTCCGCTAACCCCAGCTTTTCTGGTCCCCTCCAAACTACGTTTGATCAGAACCCTCAGCGCGCACGACAGTACCGATTACGCAACGACGACAAAGCACACTGAACACAGACAACTTACTGCGAGGTGTTTGTGCAAATGGAAACTCTAATAGACCCCACTTCATCAATTATAAGGCCCATTTTCTCCTTAAAAAAAATTCATATTTTTAACTTGTTAGAGTTTTTTTTAGTTTTTTTTTTTTTTATTAAAGTTAGTGGTAAATGGAAGTTTTGTGGCGCCTGTTGCAGAAAAAAGTAATGATGTAAAAAACCCAACATGCTTGAATTGTGTTTGTTTCCCCTCATAAGGTTGTACATGTAAAAACAAGAGCCAATATGAGCCGTCCATTAGGTAGACTTGATATGAGGTGTGTGTGTGGGTGTGTGTGTGTAGGTGTGGGGGGGTTTCAACACTAGCATTGGTAGTGTGAATAAATGCAAATCCATCCAAGTCCTTTTATCCAACACAGTTCTAAGTGTAGAGGTGCGGGCAAAAGTCTAAACAGCCAAATTCACTATGACGTTCTGTTGCTGCTTTTAAACTGAAAATACACAAACCTCATAAAATCACAGTGGTTTGTAAAAGTTGCAGTTAGCAATTAAGGTGTGACATCAGCAAGCTATAATTTGAGAAACGTTTGTATGGTTGATCCTATTTCTTCCAGGTCCTTTGGTTAATTTCCACCTATCTTTACACATGCATGAGTCAACTCCAGAATTGCCCTTCAAGGGCTTGATTTGGCAGTGGTCAAGGTCATTGGGGTAAAAGGTCAAATTTTAGATTAGATTTTCACTGTGATGCTCACCAACCTTGGCTCACATAAGGAAGTGGGTTTTTGAAATGGCATAGAACAGATCTAATATGGCAAAGGCAAGCAGAGGAGTCAACCATACAGCAAAGCATTTCTCACTCTCACGGGTTACTGGGTCCAAGGCCATTCCTGTGAGTTTGTTGGCCTTCTCCTCCCAGGTCCTTTTACTGATTTCTACCAAACATGGTAAGTCAATGAAGGCTGGCCCTGACGTTATCCTTAAAGATTTCATTTTAACGAAACTTAAGGTCAAGGAATTTGATTTTCAACCCAATTTCGACAAAACGTGGCACATTTAGATGGATTCTGGAATTGCCCTGACAAAGTCATCCATATGTCAATTAGTTGGGTCATGAGCAAAGTCACTGAAGTCACAGCTCTGGCTGTCTTCATGCCCACAAGTAGCATTAACTAGTTAATGTAAGCAAAAACATATAGGGAGCCGCAGTCTCGTTTGAACCCCTGCGTTATATCACAGGATTTGACCACTTCTGAGGACAGCCTGCACAAACACAGCAACGTTTCTCACAGAAAAATAGTGTACCGTTTTTTCTTTTTTTCCTCCGGCTGCAATCACTGAAACAGTCACAAAAAGTGCAGGTTTTTTTTCGGTTCCCAGTGGAGAATGGAAGACAAGGAAAATGGCAGCGGTCATGTAGGTAAGTTTTAGCTTACACACCTTGACAGAGTAATTGCATTCTATCGCCTGCACAACCGCCTCAACATGTTGAGCTCTGGGTCATAAATAAACCGCAACACATGTCCGTTTTCCACGGCTTTCTTTGCATTTTCACTTTGTTTGCCAATTAATTTACCCAAAAACTCAGAGAAAGTGCCATGTTTCTGATGGAGACAGACAAGGGCTGTTGCCAGAAGTAGAATTATGCTCGTTCATTTAATCCCTTTAGCGCCCGCCCTCAAACAAGACTACGGTACCTAATTGAAGACCTAAATACATCCAGTTTCTTCAAATAACCACTGCAGTACAGATAGTAAGTTTACTTGGATATGTTATGGCTACTTGTTGGAACTACCTACATATAGTATGTTTCAAGTGATATGAAGCTTTGTTTTCGATGTCTAAACCACAGCTCGTAACTGAGCAGGTTGGTATTGTAATGTGTAATTTTTGACTTACTGAATAACTGGACTGAGAACTACAAGTACACAACAGATGTGTTGACATAATTGAAGCTAACTGACTTCAAAACTTGTGCAAAGTCAACAAATGGAGCTGATCCAACACCAGATGCTCCATTTAAAATTTACTGTAGTTGAAATGCAATTAAATGTTGAAAATAATAGCAACATCATTTTCATTTTCAGTCGGGTCAGCTCAGGGAGCATGTGCTGGTGTCACCACATCCACCAATATATAGAAACACCTTGGGGTTCTGAATGGCAACCAACTTCACAGACAATCAGTCAAGCCTCATCTTCCAGCAGATGTCTAATCTGCTGCAAGAAATGGGGATGTTCTCTTGCCAGCTGCTGGCATCCTCAACACTGAGGCACCTGTGTGTTGGATCATCCCCACAGAAATGCACCACGTCCAAAATGTCACAACTGAAGTTCCCTTACAACGCAAGAGATATTACTCATCTAAGTAACCACTTGCTTGACACAAACTTATTCAAGCGGTAATCAAGGATCCTCTGAAGAGATCTGGTACCAGAGACAACCAACTGTCTCTTAGGTGACTGGTTAGCAACCAAGTCTCATAGCACTAGGAACTTTCAGTCAAGAAGGGGGGAAATAAAACCCCAGAATCAGTTAAAGCCATCCACGAGCAATCCAGAAAATTACACACTAATTAAATATCTTTTCTCCTTAGATGTTTTTCATGCTTTAAGTACAGAACAACTGACAACCAAAAGGGTCAATCAGCCAATCACTGGCCTCAATTTGTCCATGTGTCAAAAAGAGCCATGCAGCACAGAGCTGCCGTGTTCCATTCAGATGCATGGTTTACCTTGAGGGCTACATTCAGTGTTTGGGATCCATATGTGATGATGAAAAATAAAATCACCCAACAGAAGAATGGATGAATGTGGATGCTTGCGTTGGCTGTGCCGAAAGGAGCGACCCCTGATAGAAGTTGTTGTGAAGATTCTGTTTGGCAGAATACTAGAGAGAAAACAAAGAAAAAGCCTAAGAAGAAAGACGTTTCCCAGCTCTCCTTGATGTGCCAAAAACGTGAGTCAGCGTTTTGAAGGGGGGATATGAACGGGCATTGTTCTTTCACAGGCATGTTTTGGAGGACAGACTGAAATGTCTTACTCCAGGAGAATGTTCTGTAGATTCAAGCCACAAACTTTCATTCCAGTTAACAGACAAGCAGGTTTACACCAGACAGCCAACAAACTGAAGACATGACAGTAGGAGAGACACTGAGGTGAAAACAAGACAGAAATTGCACACACACGTGCAGCACACAGCAGTACGTTCTTCCAGCAGATTGTATTTAACGAGCCGATGACAGCAGGTACAAAAGCAGCCAATGAGGAAAATGTTTCACAGTATGAAGAGAATACACTCCAGTCAATACCACTCGGGCCGGGGACTTTGCTAGTCAAGAACTGTCAGGACAGTTTACTGTGAATAATTGGATTTCAGTTTGATTAGCGCACAGCTACAGTGCATTAAGAAAGTATTTACAGTGTTGCACTTTTTCCACATTTTATGTTACAGCCTTATTCCAAAATGGATTACATTCATTTTTTCCCCTCAAAGTTCTACATACAACAGCCCATTATTGACAATACAAAGTTTTTTTTTGTTTTTTTCCTGAGATTTTTGCAAATTCATTAAAATTTAAAAAACTAAGAAATCACATGTACATAAGTATTCACAGCCTTTGCCATGAAGCTCAAGATTGAGCTCAGGTGCATCCTGTTTCCACTGATCATCCTTGAAATGTTTCTACTACTTATCTGGAGTCCAACTGGAGAAAATTCAGTTGATTAGGCGTGATTTGGAAATACGCACGTGTCTACATATAGCGTCCCACAATTGACAGTACATGTCAGAGCACAAACCAAACATGAAGTCAAAGGAATTATCTGTTGCTTTGAAGGTCCCAATGAGCACAGTGACCATCATCCGTAAATGGAAGAAGTTCAGATCAACTAGGACTCTTCCTAGAGCTGGCCACCCGTCTAAACTGAGCAACTAGGGGAGAAGGGCCTTAGTCAGGAATGTGACCAAGAACCTTTTGGTCACTTGGTCAGAGCTCCAGTATTTCTCTGTGAATAGAGAACCTTCCAGAAAGACAGCCATTTCTACAGCAATCCACCAATCAGGCCTGTATGGTAAAGTAGCCAGACGGAAGCCACTGCTTAGTAAAAGGTACATGGCAGCCCACCTGGAGTTTGTCAAAAGGCACCTAAAAGACTCTTGGCGCATGAGAAACAAAATTCTCTGTTCTGATAAGACAAAGATGGAACTCTTTGGTGTGAACGCCAGGCATCATGTTTGGAGGAAACCAGGCACCATCACCACAGTGAAGCATGATGGCAGCATCATGCTGTGAGGATGTTTTTCAGCAGCAGGAACTGGGAGGCTAGTCAGGATTGAGGAAAAGATGAATGCAGCAACATAAAGAGACATACTGGATGAAACTCTGCACCAGAGCACTGTTGACCTCAGACTGGGGTGACGGTTCATCTTTCAGCAGGACAATGACCCTAAGCACACAGCCAAAATATCAAAGGAGTGAATTCAGGACAGCTCTGAATGTCCGTGAGTGACCCAGCCACACATGAATCTGACTGAACATCTCTGGAGAGATCTGAAAATTTCTGTGCACCGACGCTCCCCATCCAACCTGATGGAGCTTGAGAGGTGCTGTAAAGAGGAGTGTACTGAACTCCCCAAAGATAGGTGCACCAACCTTGTGGCACCATATTCAAGAAGATGTGAGGCTATACTTGTTGCCAAAGTTACATCAAGAAAGTATTGCGCAAAGGGTGGGAATACTTATGTACATGTGATTTCTTTTTTTTTTTAATTTTCAATACATTTACAATAATTAAAAAAACAACTTTTTTTCATGTTGTCATTACAGGGTGTTATGAGTACAATTTTGAGGGGAAAATTATTTTACTCTATTTGGGAATAAGGCTGTAACACAACATGTGGGAAAAGTGAAGCACTGTGAATACTTTCTGGATGCGCTGTACCACACACAGTCACACTGATACAACCCCTGGCGATAATTATGGAATCACCGGCCTCGGAGGATGTTCACTCAGTTGTTTAATTTTGTAGAAAAAAAGCAGATCACAGAGATGACACAAAACTAAAGTCATTTCAAATGGCAACTTTCTGGCTTTAAGAAACACTATAAGAAATAATGGAAAAAAAACTGTGGCAGTCAGTAACGGTTACTTTTTTAGACCAAGCAGAGAGAAAAAAATGGACTCACTCAATTCTCAGGAATAAATTATGGAATCACCCTGTAAATTTTCATCCCCAAAACTAACACCTGCATCAAATTAGATCTGCATCTAAAAAGGAGTGATCACACCTTGGAGAGCTGTTGCACCAAGTGGACTGACATGAATCATGGCTCCAACACGAGAGATGCCAAATGAAACAAAGGAGAGGATTATCAAACTCTTAAAAGAGGGTAAATCATCATGCAATGTTGCAAAAGATGTTGGTTGTTCACAGTCAGCTGTGTCTAAACTCTGGACCAAATACAAATAACATGGGAAGGTTGTTAAAGGCAAACATACTGGTAGACCAAGGAAGACATCAAAGCGTCAAGACAGAAAACTTAAAGCAATATGTCTCAAAAATCGAAAATGCACAACAAAACAAATGAACAAATGGGAGGAAACTGGAGTCAACGTCTGTGACCAAACTGTAAGAAACCGCCTAAAGGAAATGGGATTTACATTCAGAAAAGCTAAACAAAAGCCATCATTAACACCTAAACAGAAAAAAAACAAGGTTACAATGGGCTAAGGAAAAGCAATCGTGGACTGTGGATGACTGGATGAAAGTCATATTCAGGGATGAATCTTGAATCTGCATTGGGCAAGGTGATGATGCTGGAACTTTTGTTTGGTGCCGTTCCAATGAGATTTATAAAGATGACTGCCTGAAGAGAACATGTAAATTTCCACAGTCATTGATGATATGGGGCTGCATGTCAGGTAAAGGCACTGGGGAGATGGCTGTCATTACATCATCAATAAATGCACAGGTTTACGTTGATATTTTGGACACTTTTCTTATCCCATCAATTGAAAGGATGTTTGGGGATGATGAAATCATTTTTCAAGATGATAATGCATCTTGCCATAGAACAAAAACTGTGAAAACATTCCTTGCAAAAAGACACATAGGGTCAATGTCATGGCCTGCAAATAGTCCGGATCTTAATCCAAGTGAAAATCTTTGGTGAAGTTGAAGAAAATGGTCCATGACAAGGCTCCAACCTGCAAAGTTGATCTGGCAACAGCAATCAGAGAAAGTTGGAGCCAGATTGATGAAGAGTACTGTTTGTCACTCATTAAGTCCATGCCTCAGAGACTGCAAGCTGTTATAAAAACCAGAGGTGGTGCAACAAAATACTAGTGATGTGTTGGAGCGTTCTTTTGTTTTCCATGATTCCATCATTTTTTCCTCAGAATTGAGTGATTCCATATTTTTTTCCCTCTGCTTGGTCTAAAAAAGTAACCGTTACTGACTGCCACAATTTTTTTTTCCTGATTTCTTATAGCGTTTCTTAAAGCCAGAAAGTTGCCATTTGAAATGACTTTAGTTTTGTGTCATGTCTGTGATCTGCTTTTTTTTCTACAAAATTAAAAAACTGAATGAACATCCTCCGAGGCCGGTGATTCCATCATTTTCGCCAGGGGTTGAATATTGTGATAAAGAAATTGCCGGTGACAGCTAGAGTTAGCATATGCAGTCATGCGTTACTGGTTACCATTAGCATATGGTATCACACTAGTCACGGTTGTTGCTCACGGTGATCAGCTGATTCCAACTGTGACTCAGAGGATGTTCACTCAGTTGTCAGGCGACAGGTGGTAGGCATGGGGAAACTTAATGACACGGCAGAAAACGCTCTGTGGGCCAGACCATCTCATTTCAGAACGGTTTGTTCCAGCCTCTGCTGTGTCTGATGGGCTGAAGCCTGAAGAGTTGCAAATCCTGAACCGGAACACAGCCTGCATATGCTAACCCCAACCATGCTCAGCATTTTATCCAGGAATTTCCAGAACACTTTCATGTTTGAAATTCAGATACAGCAAGCAAATTGATGCTGGCTTATATAAAGGTTTTTTTTTTTTTAAAAAAAAAGGAAATCATTTAAAACTGGTCATGACTCATTAAAAAAAAGTAGATGCCAAAGAAAATTAAGCATCACTGGGAGAAATAGAAAAGGAGTATGTGTTGTTTCCCAAGACTTTTTTTTAAGAGAAGAAGAAAGACTAAATGGCAGCAACGTGTTTAAAGTCTCTCCCCAGTGACACATGAATCCACCAAAAAAAAAAAAAAAAAAATCCACAATGAAGCGTCTTTAAAAACTATTCATTTGGCTAAATTAACAGTGGGCCATGTGATTGTTTACAGAAATTGATGGCTGCAACATTTCAAGTGTAAACATGTAAAGTGTGGAACTGCGTTTAAAGAGACACGATTCAGATCTCATCACTCTGGGTGACACAGTGGGAGGAGCCACCACAATTCTCATAGTTCACACTACGAAATCAGTTCACTCTGGATGATGATGCGCAAAAACAGACAACGGTTCCAGCACCTTTCATATTTTTTCTATCTGAAAACATTAACTTATCCAATAATCATAATATAATCAGTTATTTCACCAATTAATAATTTTGAGTGGATTTTCTGCATGGAATCAATTTGAGCCGGCTAATTAAGCTTTTTAAAGGTCATATTAAAAGTGATGTTACAGTGGCGTGCACCAGTAGTGTCTGCAGGTGTGTTGTGTTCGTTCCTGTGTACCTGTCCTTCGGCACGTAAACAAAATAACTCTAGAGTTTTGACCTGATTTGGATCAAACGTGGTGAAATTATTACAGGTCAGGCGAGACCAAAAAAGTTTAATTTTGTTTTGTTTTGCTTATTTAGAAAAATCTGTTTAAGGTCTTGGGCAAAGGTCAAAGCTTTGGGCTAACTGCTTTGGCTATTTTGAGGAATTGGTTAGAGATATGGCCACAGTTACTATTAAACACTAATGTGAAGTCATACATCACCTTTCCATTAGTCACCAGCTCTTTGATCTTGGGTGACCTTAATAGCTCAAACTCAAAGCTCTCTAACTCAGTATGAATTGATGTCGCCTTTACATGCTTTAGGAATTACGGTAAATATGAGTTGTCAACTTCAATGCTGCAGACGAATACTCCCCTAGGTCACAATTTGAAGTCAGAAACTCAGATAATTTTGATAGATGAGTTCTTGAGTTGGTGTGACCTTCAACCTTTCAATATTGCGAAAGATGAGGACAGAGTCAATCACGGACAGCAAGTAATTAATTCTTTTAACAGTGCAACTATTAGCTGTTGCTTGTGTTGGTAGTTACGTGTGCTCTACAACCAAGCACTTGAACATGACATGCTCCTAATTGCAACTTCACACTGGAGAGAAAGCAACATCTTCTCTGAGTGTCAGCCTAGATTTAAAGATGTTAACTGAACTGATTTATACAGAAATGATTGTGAAAAGAGACGTGAAGTGACCCCACCCTTGTACCTGTGCTTTATTTGCCATGAGAGCTGGGCAGAAGCTCATATTTCTATGGTGCGATTGTGCATCTATCGGGGTCCGCTCTCTGCGACCGGCTCAACTGCTACTGTTACACTTTGTGTTCAGAGTTCATTTTTAAGTACTCATTTGGGTGAGAATTGCAACGCTTTTAGTCTGCAGCTATGCCTGCTGTTGTGACTGTCACAAACAAGGGCTGTGACAGAGAGGTACCCACAAACAAATTAACAAAAACAAAGCAATGGCCCATCAGAGCAGGTGAGGGCAGAAAGCCACAGCACTGAACATGCGAGACACAAAGTGCTTTCAATTGTCCATCTGTCAGAAAGCTTTATAAAAAAAAAAAAAAAAAGAGGAACGGCACTACTCTACCAGCTAACATTTGATCAGGGAAGCATGAAACTGTAGACTTACAAACGTACAATTTTGTTTTGTTGTTCAGTGGACAGGGTTCAACAAACTAAAACAATAAATACTCTTTCTGAAGAACAAAAGATATATCTAACAGCTAAAAGGACAAGAGGTTTAACACAAAAAAGCAGGTCTGTCTGGCAGACCTGATCAAGAGGACAGGGCAACCCTTTGGGAATTATAAAAAAAAAAAAAAAAATTGCATCTATGGTGGATGCCCCTCCCCTTCTTGGTTATGGCACTACAGCAATTCCCCATCCACATTTTCATCACATCATTCTTTATTTTTCTCTTTACTCTGAACACAGCACCCTCTTGCAGTACTTGTTCAACACAGCTGGACTGTTCAGTCCATCACTTGTCAATCATGTTCACTTGTCTCTGTGTCAGCATAAAGTGCAACAGTGCTTTTGTTCGCTCGTCTCATGACCCCCTGATGACCCGATGGTCAAAATGTCATGGGTTAGCAGGGTCAGGGTTCAAGCTGGTCTCGCTGGTCACGCTGGTGGCGCTGGCAATGCTCTGCTCCTCTGTCTCCTCATCCTCCTCTTCCTCCTCCATCACTTCCCCCACGTCCAGCACCTCTACTTCCTCGTCGTCATCTTCATCCTCCAGTTCTCCTTCCAGTAAATCCCCAGCAGTCGCCTCCTCTCTCTCCTTTTCCGGTGCCTGTTCTCCTTCTCTGTGCTGCTCCTTTTTGTCCTCTCTGTCCTCCGCTCCTCTATCCCTCTGCTGGTAGAGAGCAGCAGTCTTGGGTGGTTTGACCAGACCCTCCTCATACACCCTCAGGATGGCCTCGCAAACAAAGCGGTACTGGCTCTGACAGTGAGACAGACAGACATACAGGTTACCTGATGGTTTATAATAGATGGAAGCAGATGGTCAACCTAAACCAGAAATATCATTACATACGGGTGTCTGGATCATCATGGCCCTCTGGTCTCTCATGGTCCTGACAATATCTAGAGGATACACTGGCTGACCACACTCCATTAAACACAGCGCAGTCTCCATGGTGATGAGCACCCCAGTTCGTCCAATCCCAGCACTGAAATAAAGCAGCAGGGACTGAAAAGGTCAATTCAGATTTAAAATCCAAATTGCACTCAACAGGCATGTTGATCCATCTTCAATGTTTCTGCTGGGTGATGGTTCAACCCAGATGCCTCAGAGCCCATAGAAGTAGACGCTGCATCAGGACAAGGTTGAAATAAGGCTTCTTCTTTGCACAGTGAAGTTTTAGGCATTTGTGAATGTACAGTAGTGTTCAGAATAATAGTAGTGCTATGTGACTAAAAAGGTTAATCCAGGTTTTGAGTATATTTCTTATAGTTACATGGGAAACAAGGTACCAGTAGATTCAGTAGATTCTCACAAATCCAACAAGACCAAGCATTCATGATATGCACACTCTTAAGGGTATGAAATTGGGCTATTAGTAAAAAAAAAAAGTAGAAAAGGGGGTGTTCACAATAATAGTAGTGTGGCATTCAGTCAGTGAGTTTGTCAATTCTGTGGAACAAACAGGTGTGAATCAGGTGTCCCCTATTTAAGGATGAAGCCAGCACCTGTTGAACATGCTTTTCTCTTTGAAAGCCTGAGGAAAATGGGATGTTCAAGACATTGTTTAGAAGAACAGCGTAGTTTGATTAAAAAGTTGATTGGAAAGGGGAAAACTTATACGCAGGTGCAAATAATTATAGGCTGTTCATCTACAATTATCACCAATGCTTTAAAATGGACAAAAAAAAAAAAACAGACGCGTGGAAGAAAACGTAATACAACCATCAAAATGGATAGAAGAATAATCATAATGGCAAAGGCTCACCCATTGATCAGCTCCAGGATGATCAAAGACAATCTGGAGTTACCTATAAGTGCTGTGACAGTTAGAAGATGCCTGTGTGAAGCTAATTTATTTGCAGGAATCCCCCGCAAAGTCCCTCTGTTAAATAAAAGACATGCAGAAGAGGTTACAATTTGCCAAAGAACACATCAACTGGCCAAAGAGAAATGGAGGAATATTTTGTGGACTGATGAGAGTAAAATTGTTTTTTTTGGGTCCAAGGGCCGTAGACAGTTTGTGAGACAACCCCCAAACTCTGAATTCAAGCCACAGTTCACAGTGAAGACAGTGAAGCATGGTGGTGCAAGCATCATGATATGGGCATGTTTCTCCTACTATGGTGTTGGGCCTATATATCGCATACCAGGTATCATGGATCAGTTTGGATATGTCAAAATACTTGAAGAGGTCATGCTGCCTTATGCTGAAGAGGACATGCCCTTGAAATGGGTGTTTCAACAAGACAATGACCCCAAGCACACTAGTAAACGAGCAAAATCTTGGTTCCAAACCAACAAAATTAATGCCTCACAGATGTGAAGAAATCATGAAAAACTGTGGTTATACAACTAAATACTAGTTTAGTGATTCACAGGATTGCTAAAAAAGCAGTTTGAACATAATAGTTTTGAGTTTGTAGCGTCAACAGCAGATGCTATGAACACCCCCTTTTCTACTTTTTTTTTTACTAATAGCCCAATTTCCTAGCATTAAGAGTGTGCATATCATGAATGCTTGGTCTTGTTGGATTTGTGAGAATCTACTGAATCTACTGGTACCTTGTTTCCCATGTAGCAATAAGAAATATACTCAAAACCTGGATTAATCTTTTGAGTCACATAGCACTACTATTATTCTGAACACTACTGTAACTCCTTATTGCAGTGGATTGACAAAGGTTTCCCAAAGTAATACTGTGTCTATGTGGTCATTAATATTTTAATTCAACAATACAGCTCATCTGCCCAGTACTTTATGGAAAGAAAAAAATAATCAGAATATAATTAGCAATGCTTTGTTTTCTATATACAATTTAACAAAGTCAAGTGCAACCATTTGTGTGCACATGAGAGAGTGAGAGAGAGAATGGCATCTACCTGCAAAAAGTTGGAAACAAACATGGATCGGTTTTATTTTCTTTTTATATTTGAAAAAAGAAAAAGAAAACTGACCAGCCACTCTCTCTCTCAAATGCTCAATTAAATGCTTACAATCTGTCCTTGCATTTGTGCGGACACAAACACGCACACTTACACGCTCCCAGCAAAAGACAGAGCCACAACCAGCTGGTTTTGAGGCACTCTGCACACAAACACAAGTTAAAGTAAATGCAAAGATCACAGGTTTTTCCAACCCATTGTTCATTTATTTTGCATTTACTATATCGTCTGTACTTTTTCCATTTTCTATTTCAGTTAACTGGGGTTATGTTGCAATTTTATTTTATTTTGGGTTTTTTTTTTGGGGGGGGGGGGGGGTGTCCCCGAATCCTTAATCTTACCGCCAAGTCGCAATCCCTGGAATGTTCACAGTCTAAGTCAGTTGTGTCCCCATGTTTGATGCTGTAATCAGACTCTTATAAAGCTATTTTCTTTTGTGGTGCTGTCAATCTGACACTGCTTCGCACTGAGCCAGAGTGCAGAGTGAGGGGGTACAACTTTGTTCATGGTTGACATGCGGTCTATTTCAACAGTGATTTAAAAGGGGGGGGGGCTAGCTTTTATGTTACATATATATTGACATTTATCCAAAAATCTGAACTGCCTGTACCCATATATGGATAATTGTTTTTTGTTTGTTTGTTTTTTGCATACCTGATCAGAGCTTGTGAATGCGAGGAAAATAAATTTCATGTCACTAATACTTTAAACTCTGTGGGAGCTGATCATGTCTGTGGGAGCCACTACAGTGAGATGTTGGGATCTATAGAATCAGGTTTTGTAGTAGTTAAGTTTAAATAGAAGACAAGAAGCCTCATTCATACCTGCAGTGGACCACTATGGGCTGGTCCTGCCCTGCCCGTTTGGTCCGTACAAGAGCCACAAAGTCCAGAAAATCAGTGGAGTCATCGGGAACGCCATGGTCTGGCCAAGCCAGATACTGGATCTGAGTCAGCTCTCTTTGCTGCTCACTCTGAACACACAAACGCCAAAGAAGGAGGAGGAGAAGAGGGAGGAAAAAACTGAGTAAAACATCTTCATCTGCAGCCAAATTACAGCTTTTTAAAGTCTGAGAAATACACTGGCAGGAATCATCTGGGCACACCGGCTCAAGGAAATAACAGCTTAGATATCAGGCACAATTTGATCCATAAATTGGTTTTGGTATGGGTTGGTATGTTTTATAAAGCTGCATTTCCACGAAAACAAATGGCAGCAAGCTCAAACCAGAACAGATCTTTGATCAACTTTAAAAAAATTATACCCCCCACTCAACTACACAGGCTGCTTGGTTGTATTATAAGTAAATCTACAACCAAAGTTTAATTACCTCATGTTCAATATGTAAGACCAGAATTATTTTCCATCATGTGCATCTGCACATGGTGTGTGAATGCTGTGTTCAGATTCAGTGAAACACATCAAATAACTTACAAGATTCATGGACAGACAGACAGAACTGAAGGTTGAAATGAAGAATAATTTTAATCTAAGAAAACAGATCAAATCCAAAGCTTGAGTGCCTTCTAGCAAATTGTAGCTGAAATTTCACAGCTTTTTAAGAGATTGCTTCTCTGTGTCACTCCACCATCAAGCTGTATAACTGATAACAGTCAAAAGTTGCACAATGCAGTTTCTCCAATCACAGCCACTGAAAACTGATAACTCCTTCAGAGTTGTCATGTTGTGCTGGTGGCTTCCCTCACCAGTTTCCTTGTTTTCGCAATCACTCAGATTTACCACACAGTACCACATCAATTGTGTTTAATGGCTGATGTAGCCATATTCAGAGATTTGAAAATGTTTATGTATCCATCCACTGACTTGTCAATCATACTGTTGTCCAGTTAATTATGGGCTCTAAAAATTGAGATGTATACAAATCAATATCTTTGCACCTTGATGAAAGTGGCCCTTGGGAAAAAGAAAAAAAAACATTTTTCATGATGTTGGAGGTGGCGCAGCTAATGGGGGGTGGGGGGGTCTGGTGGGAATACTATTTGGTGCAATCTGATACAATTAATAAGCAAAATGAGAGATATTTCTCACTCCCATTTTCTTGATCATTTTAGTCATAAAAAGCTATTTCCCATATTGGCAAGATGGAAGAACTATAACACAGTCTGTCACAGGGATTATAATACAGTGTTATTACTATTTCATAAATATCATATATTTGCATGGGACTGTTTCTGTTACATTTATCTAAATATTGGATTTCAGCAATTTGTGCTTTTAGAACAACTGACAGTGTCTTAACATGAAAAAAATTCATACTTGTAAAGCTGCACTGCACTGTTCATTAAATTAACATCACTTAGTTCACAGGAACACTGATTTGGGTTTAAACTTGATTTCTATTCACTTATATAATTTGGAAACACAATAGTACTGATTTTTCTGTCCATTGATACGGACCATTTATGTTGCTTAAAACAACGCACATACGTTTTTCACATCAATATTTGACATTTAGAGCATATTAATTGTTGATCATATTTCCCCCCAGTTGGATATTTCAGGCCTATGTAACAGAAGAACTATAAAATGCAGATTTAGCAGACTACAGTTTGCATGGAGACAATTTGAAACATGACATAAAAATCAAAGACTTACCGGGAGTGTGCGCTTTTCTGCATAAACAATAAAAAAAATAAAAAAAAACAGTTGGGTCGTGGTTTTGGTCCATTTTGTTTGAACCAGCCCCTTTGAATTTATTCCTCATGAACTTTAAAACGTCTCCTTGCAGCAGAAAAAAAGTTTCCTCCATTTGTTTTGTGGTTTCAGCATGGCACGGAGTTCACAGTAAAATCTGCAACGGCGCCTCTGATTTGCTGCTGTGTGGATGAGCGGCAGCACATTACATTTATCCTTTAGTGTTGAATCAGGATGTGAAAATGTCAGACTTAATATCCACTGTGGCGTCTCAGATGTTTCCAAATGATTTTAATAGACACGAACACCATGACATCAGCCCAGAGACTAAATCCGACGAGGGCTAGGAAAACAAAAAAACCCGGAAATGTTAGCCACAGAAGTAAATAATCAGATTTCCAGGAATTCCTGGAAAACCTTCATAACCGTTTTCAGGAGAATGACATCTTTAAGGTCCTGGTGCTTCTCATCTCTTCTCCAGAATATATAGTAATCACGAGCCAGGTGAATAGATTAACTTGGTAAAGGCACTAAATAACAATTTTGTGAAAAAAATTCAGGGAAATAATCCTTTTCTATACAGAGGATGTTTTAGATGTTTTATTTCAACTCTTGATGAATGGGAACAAAAACAAAAATGGTGCTGTTATATTTTTGTCGAGAATAAATAAAACAATTTATGGATTAAAGCTAGAGTGCCAGGAAGCATACTGAAATTGAGACGATTGTTAGAATTTTGATGGGGATCAAAGTAATTTTGTTTGTTAGTGTGAATATAAAGGATTCCCAAAATATTAGTCTGAACGTGATTAAAATTCGTCCGTATCGAAGCAAATTATGAATTATTGGCACGTGCCAAAAATTCGAAAGCCAGGACGCCATCGGGGTGACGTCACAGGTCACGTGGGGGGGGTTTCATCGCTACCTGCGATGCATGCATAGAAATTTAAAACTGAAGAAGGCAAGAAGGGGGAGAGAGACAGTAGAAGTGGAAGAAAGTGAGCAAGGCCGGCGATATACACAGAAAGTGCAAAGAAAAGACGCCATTTGGAGTGAGAGAAAAAGAGAAGATCAACGACAGTGAGAGATCGTTGGGAGCAACTGCGACAGAACACTGGCGATCGAACTCACGAGGATTTTACAGCACTACTTTTGGACACGTGAGTTGCCTGGTGACTGGTGTCTGACGGTGTACAGTTATGGTTATTATCTGAGTCTGTTATTATCTGAGTTATTAAGTGCATCTGCGCAAGCGCAGACGCACTTCCGGCTTGAATTTGTCTGCAGGTTTTGACATTCACTGGGGTGAAATACGCTATGGATTTCCCTCAAATTATGTATGTTCCCAAGAAATAAAAATTCCCCCAAAATTTTAATGGTGTTGTGTGGGCCGCCAGAAGAGGAGGTACTGCTGGCCCACCACCAGAGGGCGCCCTGCCTGAAGTGCGGGCTTCAGGCACGAGAGGGCGCAGTCGCCGCACAGGAGCAGCCAGGGTGACAGCTGTCACGCATCACCTGCAACAGCTGTTACCACTCATCTGATCAGCAGGGGAATATCAGCAGGACGACGTCTCCACCTCTTTGCCAAGATATCGTTCTACCTGGAAGGTAACGTACTCAGCTAACTGTGTGACAGTAAACCTTCTTGTGACTTTGTGCGTTGTAACAGACTTCTTTTCCAACGAGAGGTGGAGGTAGTTTTCCCTGCCGTGCGGATTGCTGGGTGCAAACGCGCCCTCGTTTAATTGTCTCTTTGTTCCTCGCCAGCAGTACCAGGTCCGACACGCGGAGGCAGTGGCCACCTGGGAATTCGGGACTTGGCGGCTCCAGTATTCCCGGGGTCTGGTGGTGGAGGAAATCGTGTGGTTCCGGTTCTACTTTGGACGGACGTCTCCTATCTTCGAGCCTGCCCACACAACACCTTTTGTGATTTGGCTTTTTGTCCATTATTGTAATCCGTTGTATTTGTTGTGCCCATTCACAACAGTAAAGTGTTGTTATTTGACTTCCTCCATTGTCCGTTCATTTGCGCCCCCTGTTGTGGGTCTGTGTACCGACACTTTCCCAACAAATGGGTTCTAAATATGATGTATTTTATATATATTAAACTTCAGACTATATTTTAGCTATTGAAGATTGCTGGTATTCTAGCTTTAAACTAACAGGCAGATACATTTCTGACCCACTGGACCAACTAGGCATGTAGAAGAAGAACCAAGTAAAAGTGCACAAAATACAAACATACAATGGTGTCAGTATCAGAGTCAAACCAGTTTGCTGCTTCTCTCCTTCAACTGACTGTTGTCGTACTTCCTGGCCTTCCCGTCCTCTATTTGGCAGCTCTCTGCTTCGACACTCTTACTGACTGAGCTGGCTAAGTTGCCATGGCAACCTAATCCCACTACATGGCCTGCATGTAGCAGTGGGATCCAGAAAAAGAACAGCCTACACCGGTCGCTATGGCAACACACCTCCTCTGGGCTGCGGTGGCTCATCCTTCACACAGTGGGCCCTCTCTTTGCTTCCACCCAGCCTCTTTTTCCTCCCTCGTCTCTTCCTCCCTCCGCTAACAGGTGCACACTCATTCTTTGTTCTCTCAGGATTTAGTGCTGCTCTTACCCTTTTTCCCTTCTTCCTAGGATTTCTTGTCTTTGTCCTGCAGTGACCTCACAGTGCATCTACATATCTGTGTGGACGGATGGCTTTGGATACCTGCGTGTGCATGAGTGTGATCTCCCGGACCAGGAAGGCAGAGCTACCCTCTTCAGTGTGGCACGTTACAGTAAAGTCTCCATAGGTGGCGCTGCTGTCTGGGTTAGGCCAGTACTGGTGACACTTCACCTATAAACATGGAAAAAATCTCCATGAGAAAAGCTGCTCAACACATTCCAAACAATAATCTTCACTCAATGTGGGCCAGCCTTCCATAGAGGTTAATGGTCAGGTGCTACTGCAGAACAGTTTACATTTACAGGTCTCGATGCCCAAATCAGGCTTTCATCTTATACGAGGTCTGTTAGAAAAGTATCCGACCTTATTATTTTTTTCAAAAACTATATGGATTTGAATCACGTGTGATTGCGTCAGACAAGCTTGAACCCTCGTGCGCATGCGTGAGTTTTTTCACGCCTGTTGGTTGCGTCATTCGCCTGTGGGCAGGCTTTGAGTGAGCACTGGTCCACCCCTCCCATCGGAATTCCTTTGTCTGACTACTTGCTGAGAGACTGGCGCTTTGCTTGATCAAAATTTTTTCAGAAACTGTAAGGCCATCCAAGTGGACACCATTTGAGAAATTCAGGTGGTTTTCGGTGAAAATTTTAACGGCTGATGAGAGATTAAGAAGTGTTACTATCGCTTTAAGGACAGCCCACGGTGCCGGACGGCGTGCCGTGCCCCGAGCCGCCGTCGTCAGCCTGTTTCGAGCTGAAAACTTCCAAATCTAAGCCTCTGTTGACACAGGACGTCGTGAGAGAACAGAGAAGTTTCAGAAGAGGTCGGGATCAGCAGTTTATCCGGACATTCCACTGTTAAAGGAGATTTTGTAATGAAAGACATGCGGACGGATTCGCGCGTCGGCACCCAGCCGCACATCGCGCGGCGCCACAGTTTGAACATGCCCAGCTGTTAAACAATTTCTCGGATACTCACTCGACTGAAAGCCATCGAAAACCACCTGAATCTTACGAATGGTTATCAACACGGAGGTGTTTTGCTGATGCGCCGCGCCATGAGCGGCTGGGTGCCGACACGCGAATCCGTCCGCGCGTCTTTCATTACAAAATCTCCTTTAACAGTGGAATGTCCAGATAAACTGCTGATCCCGACCTCTTCTGAAACTTCTCTGTTCTCTCATGACGTCCTGGGTCAACAGAGGCTTAAATTTGGAAGTTTTCAGCTCGAAACAGGCTGACAACGGCGGCTCGGGGCGCGGCGCGCTGTCCGGCGCCGTGGGCAGTCCTTAAAGTGATAGTAACACTCCTTAATCTCTCATCAGCCGTTAAAATTTTCACCGAAAACCGTCTGAATTTCTCAAATGGTGTCCACTTGGATGTGCCTTACAGTTTTTGAAAAAATTTTGATCAAGCAAAGCGCCAGTCTCTCAGCAAGTAGTCAGACAAAGGAATTCCGACGGGAGGGGTGGACCAGTGCTCACTCAAAGCCTGCCCACAGGCGAATGACGCAACCGAGAGGCGTGAAAAACCTCACGCATGGGCACGAGGGTTCAAGCTTGTCTGACGCAATCACACGTGATTCAAATCCATATAGTTTTTGAAAAAAAATAAAAAGGTCCGTTTCTTTTCTAATAGACCTCGTATCCAATACTTTGAACAACAAATTTACATCAGTGTTTTTTTTAAGTGGTCCAAATCTGATTTATGCATTTACATGGTTTGAGATGAAATTCCTGTGCGACAAAGCAAGTATCTGCACATGAACAGATACCCCAAATGGGGTGTACACAAAACAGTGCTATGGGTGAAACAATAGACCTGTGAGAAGCTCACAACATGATACCCTCCACTATACCATACTAACTGCTTAAGAGTATAATATATTGTATTGGTGGCAGAAGTTTATGATCAAATACTTGAATCAATAAATATATCAATCTGCCCGCATTGTTCTATAGCATGCCTGGTGCAGCAGCACGCAGCACTAGTGCATGCTCCCAGATCTAACCGTTGTTCACACATGACCGATACAATCTCTGAAATCATATGAGTGTGTCCATATCAGCGCCTCCCTCACTGTGCATCTACTGTGGCATGCAGATTAACAAATATCCACCTATAAAGTAAATCAGCAGGACAGGACACATTTGTGTTATGCTGTCATGACAGATGGACTGAGAGTTCTTTGGACTGGCTGATCTCTGGCACAGATGCAGGATGAAATACACAACCCATGTGTGATTTCTGCACGAAATAAACACAATCATTTTACTGGCCTTGATATATCGGCCATTACATATGCATTTGTTGTCGCTAAAAATCCAGGGACTCTCGTGGCTTCTTTTGTCCCTCTCAGCTTACCGTTTGCAGGAGGCGGGGACTATGGGTTCATTGCTCAGCTTCCTCTATGTGTGTGTGTGTGTGTGTGTGTGTGTGTGTGTGTGTGTGTGTGTGTGTGTGTGTGTGTGAGAGAAGCGCCTCACACACAGAGAGTGCATAGTGTGCTGCAGTAAACAGCCAGTCCAGTCCACTGTAGAAAGTTTTGAAACTATAACATTTTGAAGAGTACATGGACTATTAAAGAGCGAGACAGACACGCACTACTGATGACCTACGAGAGACTTAGTGTGTATTTAAAGTGAAGCAGTGTGTCTGTGCATTTCTTAAAAACACACAGCACTGTGTGTTAATCTATGCACCAGATCAGACTTTTTGTCAACAGGGTGCACATCGCATGTATTAGTGCTGCTTTGGAAGAAATAAATCTGGAAAAGCTTCACTCCACAGATCCACACGATAGACATCCTTAACAGGCTACATTTCAAGCTGTCATTCAAAACTGTAAATTATTTAATTTTGATTGGCTGTTTAATCAACTTTAATAAAAATTAATGAAATATAGTTTATATGTAAAGTTTACATAAGATTGATTTTGTCTCGGTGATTTGTTTTAAAAAAGATAAATGTTAATTTCTATGCAGTTATGGTAAAATCACAGTCCAAGTGGAGGTTAAAGCACAGGTTAATGCACGTACAAGTCCTGCACACAGCCTGCTAAAAACAGCCTCGCTCTCCAGTTGCTGGAGGCTTACCGCACTTCTTGATCTAAAATAACAGAGAAACATTTAAAATTAAAAATGTTGAGGACAAAGTGTCCGCCGCCTCTCTCCTGTGCAGCCATGAGCCGACTGAACTGTGCTCAAAACATGGCTTAAACCCCTCCCCCCCCACCCCATAAAAAAAAACAAAAACAAAAACTGTATCCGATCTAAACAATGGCTTTTGTGATCGGTGACACCCTGCCATTTACACAGTTTTTTCACAATCCAACCAGACATGCAAGTTCTTAAAAAGCAAATCTCAGAAGTGACGTTCATTTCTCTGTGTCCTATGTCTTTGAGAGTTGCCTTGGAAAATTTTATGAAGTCTTCTGGACACAGGTATTTGAGGATGCAGATATCTTTGTTGGATGTTACATTTCCAAGTCTTTAGGAACCTGGTGCTTCTTGTCTTATGCATGGTTGTAAGACTTTGATGCTAACCGGTGGTTTAAAGACAATGTCTGGATGTCTTTGGCATTAGGTCTCCCAGGAGGATTCTTCAGTACCACTCAAATGCCTGTGTACCACAAACTAGGAAAACATAAATGGGGCATCTGTGTCCCACTTGCATTATGAGGGAACACGAGCACACTCATGAGATTGACTAAGTGGCACATTTCTCTGGGCATGATCCAACTCACAGGTGCCTGAGTGATTAGGACCCTAGCAACTGGAAAAGGCCAAGGGGACATCCAGGTTTCACGTAACTGTGGCAGATAGATGAATAGTTTTTAGATGGATGGTGGGGAAAGGCCAGTTGTCTCTCTGAGTGGTTGCAATCCAGGACCCAAGGCAGTTCCATAGAACGGTGGATGTGGTGAATCACGGCACCAGCGCCCGATCTGACCTGATACAAGTTGCAATCCTGTTTTTAATAACATCAAGTTCTTTTGACACACACACACACAGAGAGAGAGAGAGAGAGAGAGAGAGAGAGAGAGAGAGAGAAAGAAAAAAAAAAAGCAGGGCTGTTTCATCAACCCTACACGCTTCATTATCTTCATGGCAACAATCTTCCACCTGATCAAAGGCAAGGTGCCTCCATTAATTGAAATCATGCAGAAATGACAAAGCTCTTCAGCCTGAGCCAACTGAGAGCCAAGAAGAAAACCACCACTTCACACCTGAACTTCCAGTATTGCCCAGGAGAACAACATGGCATCCTTTATGGAAGAAGATCTTCAGAAAATTCTTGAAACCTTCAATGAAGCCTACACCAAGCTTGGGCTTCACATCAATCTGAAGAAGACATGGGTCCTGTTTCAGCCTTGACCAACCACAGTCAGTCCAAAGCTTCCTGTTTTGAAATTCCACAGGTGCTGGACAATGTGACCCAATTTCCATATCTGGGCAGCATGTGTTATCAACACCAACATTGATGACGATATCCAAAAGACTAAAGGAACTGCCTTTGGTCGGCTTCGCACCAGTGTTTTCAACCACAGAGACTTTCGACATAACACAAAAATTCTCATCTACAAAGCTGCTATCATGCCAACCCTGTTGTACCGATCTGAGACCTAGACCACCAACCGCTGCCACCTGAAGACCCTCGAGTGATTCCACTGACACTGTCTCAGGAGTACCTTCTGCAGTAGGTGGGGAGACTACTGTACCAACATCAGAGTTCTGGCAGAAGCCAAGCTCAAGAGCAGAGTGGGTCATCATGAAGAACCAACTTCAGTGGGTGGGTCACATCATTAGGATGGTTACGAGCTGACTTTCCAAGCAGATCTTCTACTCCCAGCTGAGTGAAGGAAAACAGTCCACAGGAGGGCAGAAGAAACTATACAAGGACCTGAAACACAACCTAATAGTTGCTCCATCGAATGGAAGATATGGGAAGAACAAGCAAGGGACCGAGCCAGCTGGCAAGCAATGATCCACACTAGAGTGGAAGTCTAAAAAAACAAACAAAAAAAAAAACCAAACACACACACACACACACACAAAAAAAAACTGACAAACAACAGCGGAAGCACAATTCTGACCAGCAGAACCTTCATGCAGCAACCATGTGCAGTGTCTGTCATCTCTGCATTCACCAGACCGTCCAGGAATCAAACAAGAGACAATCTTCCTTGCCATGAAGATATACAGTGCACACAGAAAGTATTCATTCAACATTTTGTTATCTTACAGCCTTATTCCAATATGGAATAAATTAATTTTTCCCCCAAAAATTATACTCACAACACCCCACAACATGAAAAAAGGTTTGTACTTTTATTTTCTTCCATTTCTTCAACTTCTTCCATTTACGGATGATGGAGGCCACTGTGCTCATTGGGACGCTCAAAGCAGCAGAAATGTTTCTGTACCCTTCCCCAGATTTGTGCCTCGAGACAATCCTGTCTCATATGTCTATAGACAATTCCTATGACGTCATACTTGGTTTGTACTCTGACATGCACTGTCAACTGTGGGACCTTATATGTAGACAGATGTGTGTCTTTCCAATTCATGCCCAATCAACTGAATTCACCCCAGGTGGACTTCAATTAAGCTGTAGAAACATCTCGAGGATGATCAGTGGAAACAGGAGGCACCTGAGCTCAATTTTGAGATTCATGGCAAAGGCTGTGAATACTTATGTACATGTGATTTCTTAATTGTTTTATTTTTAATAAATTTGTTAAAATCTATAAAACAACAACAACAACAACAACAACAAAAAAACGTCCAACTTTTTCACATTGTCATTATGGGGTATTGTGTGTAGAACTCATCCATTTTAGAATAAGGATGTAACATAAAAAATGTGGAAAAAGTGAAATGCTGTGAATACTTTCCAGATGCACTGTATACTGAAATAATATTCAAATTAAGAACAGGGCTGCTTGACTGCAAGCTGTTGTCAATCATCCCTGTTCTTAATTTGTGTATTAAAAAAAATGTCCCTTTGGCTGATCCTTTGCTTTCACTTGGGGTCACCACAGCAGATCCAATGAGGATCTGCATGTTGATTTGGTACAAATTTTACACCTGATGTAACTCCACATTACATGGAGAAATGTGGCAGGGATGTAAAAATTTGGGCACCCCTGATAGTTTCCATGATTTTCCTCTATGAATCATTGGTTGTTTGGATCAGCAATTTCAGTTAAATATATCATATAGCAGACAAACACAGTGATATTTGAGAAGTGAAATGAAGTTTCTAGGATTTAAAGAAAGTGTACAATAATTCTTTAAACAAAATTAGGCAGGTGCATAAATTTGGGCAACCCAACAGAAAAAAATCCATCAATATTTAGTAGATCCTCCTTTTGCAGAAATAACAGCCTCTAAACGCTTCCTATAGCTTCCAATGAGAGTCTGGATTCGAGTTAAGGTAATTTGGACCATCTCCAGTTCAGTCAGGTTTGTTGGTTTCTGAGCATGGACAGCCCGCTTAAAATCACACCACAGATTTTCAATAATATTCAGGTCTGGGGGCTGAGATGGTCATTCCATAATGTTGTACTTGTTCCTCTGCATGAATGCCTTAGTAGATTTTGAGCAGTGTTTACGGTTGTTGTCTTGTTGAAAGATCCAGTCACGGCACAACTTCAACTCTGTCACCAATTCATGAACATTGTTCTCAAGAATCTGCTGATATTGACTGGAATCCATGTGACCTTCAAATTTAACAAGATTCCCAGTACCTGCACCAGCCACACAGCATGATGGAACCACCTCCAAATTTTACTGTAGGTAGCAAGTGTTTTTCTTGGAATGCTGTGTTCTTATTCTGCCATGCATACCACCCCTTACTATGTCCAAATAACTCAATTTTAGTTTCATCAGTCCACAGCACCTTATTCCAAAATGAAGCTGGCTTGTCCAAATGTGCTTTAGCATACCTCAAGCGACTCTGTTTGTGGCGTGTACACAGAAAAGGCTTTCTTTGCATTATAGCATCCCCTTGTGCAAAGTGCGCTGTATAGTTCAACGATGCACAGACACACTATCTGCAGCAAGATCACGTTGTAGGCCTTTGGAGCAGGTCTGTGGGTTGACTATGACTGTTGTTAAGACAGTTGTTTAGAGACTCCCATGTTGCCACTCATTAGAAGAGATGCAAAGACGGGAAACATTTGCAAATGGCCACCTTAAATACCCTTTCTCATGATTTGATTCACCTATGTAAGGAGGTCAAGGGTCAATGAGCTTACCAAACCAATTTTGTGTTCTAATAATTAGTGCTAAATGTATTCAAATCAATAAAATTACAAGGGTGCCCAAATTTATGCACCTGAACAAAATTTGTTTAAATAATTATTGCACACTTTCTGTAAATACTAGAAATGTCATTTCACTTCTCAAATATCAGTATGTTTGTCTGCTATATGATATATTTAACTGACATTTCTGATCCAGACAATCAATGATTTATAAAGGAAAATCATGAAAATTATCAGGGGTGCCCAAACCTTTGCATACACACACACATATATACATACATACGTGTGTGTGTGTGTGTGTGTGTGTGTGTGTGTGTGTGTGTGTGTGTGTGTGTGTGTGTGTGTGTGTGTGTGTGTGTGTGTGTGTGTGTGTAAAGAACAGGAATGACTGCCAGCCAACTGTTGTCTAATATACGCAAGCTCAGCATCATCAGTACACATGAGCGGCGTGCGCTTCTGGTTGGTGGCTATCGGGACAATCAAAGCCATGTGCGCAGCTGTCAGTGCTTGAGCCAGTACACATATCTGACTTCACTCTAAACACACAGGTTTGTGGGACATTGTACAGCTGGTGCTTCCTCATCACAAGTGAGCAAGTGGGGCAGGCATCTACTAAGTCACCTACTCTATGGCATTTATTATGCTTACTATTGATGAGAAATGCCATTTACCACACGCAGTAGTGAGCGATATTACGTCGATTACTCGTACGCCATCAAGGATGTGCATTTGTTTGAACCGATGCCTTCCCATCACCCCCTGCGCGCCTGAGATGCTGAAAACGCTTATTCTATTAGTGCTGAAGTAGACTGTCAACAACCAATAGCATTTGACTTCACAGTAACAAAGCATTCAATCAGGAGCCACCTTTATTTCAATGGTTAGCCGACTGTATGGATCAGTTACTCTCAGATGGTTGCAGCACATGTGACCAGAAATATTTCTGATGAAGGCTTTTGAAAACTTAGGGACAAAGTTATCAACAGTGAAATCTTCTTGGAGTGCAAGTCTGTTTTTCCAGATATGTCACAGAAGATCGATTCTACATACCCGCCCTCTCTCGACCTGTGTTGTAAGCATGACCACAACAGACGATCCCTGCTCCCAGGTCATTTGCCAAAAGTCAGGACAGGTGTTGGGCAGTGGGCCCTGGCATGCTATGTAGCGGTTTATCAGACTGGACGCTGGAATCTCCATCTACAGATAGACGAGTGAAAAGTTAACATACAACTTTACAGTCCATTGTGACATCAGTCACATTAAAGCATAAAACATATAGTACACAGGAAGTAATCACAGTACACAGATTTAGATGTAAAACAACAAAACAGATTTAACAGGGCACTGTTTTAATGGTCTAAGGACCAGTGCAGCATACTGGTTTTTAAACCACTAGTGCAATGGGAGGGCCCAGATACAGGTTTGTTTGCCATTTTTCTTCATACGGGTGTTTGTGAATGAACGCAAGATCATAACCAGTGGGTGTGTTAAATATTCTTCATCACCTCTGTCAGTCACATTGCTCTTTGAACAGCTACTGACAAATGTGAGCATGACAAAAATATTTTACCAAAAATGGAGAGATGCTTCTTTCAGCAACAAACACCAAAGAATTTATAGTCAAGTTCCTTCATGTTGATGCCAAAGTCTTTTTACACTGTTGATCTTAAAAGATTGATCTTAAAACCTTTATTTCCTGTTCCTTAATACTTGTGTGTGATGTTCTCATGTTCTGTATATCAGTTGGTTTGTACAACAGTTTTTTATTTGGTGTTTCAATTCTTACATTTCGAATCTTTTTGCTGTGATAGTTTCAAAATTTGTGCCAGGGGAGAGCATTTTGAAATTTTCTGAATGAAAGTGCTATATCAATAAATTTGATCATATCATTATGACTACTACTATTATTATATATTATATAACGGCTGAGTGGATCACTGTCATTTGATTGGTGCTTTGTATGTCATGTGACATGGATTATTCATCTCATTTGTGTTGTGTTGCATTTAGCGTGCAAATTTGGTTCCATACGTTTGGTACCATTGCACGCTGCAAACCCCACCCACAACCACACTAGTGGGGGTGGCGTTTAGCTAAACATGGACAGACAACGTTTTGAACAAGCTAACTGACAGTGCTAATTCCTCTAACACACAAAAACAAAACAAATCCACTACGCCGTAAGCCGTCTGGAGGCATGAAGAGCTGTTGGGATGAAAACCTAGATGAATTTCTGACACAGTTTTTTGCTGAACTGAGGAAGTACACAAAGTTTTTTTTAAGTACACAAAGTCAGTGCACGGCATCACAGACTACATTATCAGAATTATTTCTGAACTATCTAGCTGTTTTTCCAAGTTGACTGAGAACAATTTTGGACCCCTATTTAAAGTTCGTGTTGGACTGTTGACATCAAAGCACCAGTGACTAACACCAACATGTAAGTCCCTTGTCCATTGTTTATAAATTAAGAAAATATCAAATGACAAGGATCTATTTTAGCTGTTATATAAAACAAATAATGAATGTTTTACATTCTTTCAATGGAATGAATATTTAACTTGGTGACAGCTGGAACGTACCATTCAACTTGGCGAACATTCCATCTTTCACCTCATGAAATATTCGTACCATTGAACTCATAAGCATTCATTAATGGTATACTGATGACTGTTATATGAAGTCTACCCAAAAGGTATCCAAGTCATCGTGAATAACTCAAAATCTGGTCTTGAAGTAACTTGACAGGCACCTACAGGGAACTGTACTGTACATGTTTGAGGAGCCACACTCATGTGAGGCTGGCAGGTTGACTGATCAATGCCACTGATCAAGTGTGGTTACTGTACAACCGTTACTTTCTCAATGACTCAGTGAGTAAATCAGTGAATCTGCATCGCATTCTGAATGACGAAGAAGGTTTCTAGGTTTGATTCAATGAGTAAATCTCAAAAAATTGTGGTCCAGATAAAGATGGCTGGGAATCTGTTGAAAGTGATCCACATTTTGGAAAGCCTTGATGAAGTGTAAAACCTCAAAATGTTGCAATGTAATCCAAGAAAGTTGGTGGCCACAAGTACAAGAATTATGATCTATGCGTTCCAGATTCCCCACGACCCAATCACAGATAAGTGGTTGTAGATAGGCAGGTAGGTAGATGTGTATGTGTGAGAGTTCCAGACTCGTGTTTCACAGGTTTGATGGCTGTACTTGTTCCATGCTTCTGTTATAAAAGAGGAATTAATTTTGTGCTGAGGTTGCAGAGAACTTTGATCAAACTGTTAACGGTTACCTGAATTTCCACAAACAAGTCAAAACATGCACATTAGGTTCATGCTCCTTTCACTGCTCTCAACCATGGCAGATTCTAGACCTGGAGTTGGTCGCTCAGGCATCAGACTGTGCCGACCCACTAGTCCTAATGTTCTCCAGCTATAATTAGGATCACTTAGAGAGGACAAATTTTGTTGATTTGTGCAATGAAATGATTGTTGAGAATGCTGATGGAAATAATGAAAGAAGACTTTGCAGACAGCTTTTTAAAAAGTTGAAGGGGCACTGGGAGGAGTGTGAAAGATCCCAAAAGAGACTAAGGTGACATTGTCCTCTGTAGGCCATAGTATTGGGACACTTGAGAATTTCTGGAGAAACCTCATAAATAAACTATAATAAAACCAATAAACAACAATAATTAGCTTCAAAGTCCAAAGATCAATTTATTGTCATCTTTATAAAAACAAAGAAAGAGCTCTGTTCCCCAGATGGATATTGCAATGCAGATCCAGGAGACAATCTTTACATCAACAAATACATCAGTTCAAATACTGTCACCATTTGGCTGTATTATATCTTGTATAAAGTGATATGTGAAGAATAAGGCACCTGTGTTTGTTTTCACTTTTGTAACATCGTTACACTCACTAGAGTGATGTCAGTAATCTCAGTGCACATCTCTGATGTGTGCAGCTATATTTTTGTGTCTGGTGTAATTTTGACATTCATGGTGGGCTGTTGTCTGCTATGTGTCTGTGGTTGCCAGTGCAGAGTTAACTGACTCCAGTTATGCTGCAAATCATTTACACATCTCTCTTTTTGCTTTGCTTCACATAGGAACAAGGACATAGATTACAAATGGGATGGGAAACAGACTCCAAGTGTGTCCTGATAAAGATGTTTGGTTTTTTTATACACTTTTCAGTATTATTGTGCAAGTGTTTAACAGCAAGTATGTAGTTTTTAGTGTGATTGCAGAATTGCTTCATTTAAATAATGTTGCTTGCTTCAAGAATCTGTGCGGAACAACCAGCTCTGCTTTCAGCACTACGTCTCAAGACTGAATTTCCACCAAAATAACAAAATTGCTCTTTGTGTTGCCTGAATTGAATGAAACTCTCACAACTGTTGTACCTCTCTTCCCACGTCTGTGTTGTGCACTCTGCGCTTGGCACGAAATATCAAAGAGACACATATTTAAGTGATGCAAAAAACACCAACTTGATGCAATAATGGCTTCTTTGTGCAAACAGAACCCACCAGCTCAATTCAAAGAGTATGTTTAGCGTATTTTAAAAGCACGGCACATGTACTCAGGGACAGATTTTAACAGCAAACATTTCATATTGGACAAAAAAAACCCAAAAAAAAACTGCACTCCAAATCCACAGCTCTACAATAACATGTATCAATTCATTGGCAATAATACATTAAAAACATCTGCGGAACACGACAGCTTCAGAACAGATGCCTGGCTGAATCAACAACTTGTAAAACACTACTCCACAATGTTACTCACTTGTAAAAATGTGTTGAATTTATTTACAAATATGTCCACCCTCGTGGCTGCACATGCTGTGGTGGCAGGAGAAGCAGACCACCCACTGTGTGTTTTAAACGAGAACAGCAGAACACGATATGTACAGAAAGATGAAGGGGATGGAGAAGGAGGAAACTCAAACTCACATTGATGTAATTTGCATTGATGTAGTCATCTGTACTCTTCAGAATGACACGCGTTGCATCATCTAAAACACACATGGAGACAGGGAGGTGTACGATTACAGAAAGAAGATAAAGAGCAACAACATTCATGATCATATTGGACAAGAGAAGTAAGACTAATCAATAAAAGGACAAATAAAAATGAGATTGGAAAAAAGTTTATGTACAGTTGTATTCAAAAGAATAGTAGTGTGCTTAAACAAGAGTCATCAGGAGATGATATATCCCCCCGGTCCCCACAAATCAGGAATACAAAGTGTTGGGAGATCACCCAAGAATACCCATATGCTAAATATGAATTAAGTTGGTCAACTGGTTCTTGAGATATAGTGCTATCAAGGGTGGCAAACTTTAATATTACGCTGAACCTTGAAATTAAACCTAAGATCACTGTAATTGACTGGTGTCGGAAGATCACCCAAGTACACCCTCATACTAAATATGAATAAAACTGGCCAACTTCTTCTTGAGATATTGTGCAAACAAGCGAAAACGGACGGACAGACAGATGGACATGCTGATTGCTATATCCTCCCATATTTCATACCAAGGGGATAAAACGGGAGTAAAGCTCAAAATCCTCAATAGTTTTTATTTCCATACACAAATGCATTGGGAACACTGCACATTCTATTCAAAACATGAAAAAAATCATCCACAATTCCTCTGCAGTTCTTAGTTTTGCCTCAGAAACAGCAGTTTTGATGTCACCCGCGTTTTCTATTGGATTAAGGTCCAAGGATTGGACTGGCCACTCCATAACATTAATATTGTTGATCAGGAACCACGATGATGCTCACTTGCTCGTGTGTTTGGGGTAGTCATCATTTCAAAGGCATTTCCTCTTCAGCATAAGGCAACATGACCTCTTTAATTATTTTGATGTATTCAAACTGAATCCTGATCTCTGGTATGTGATAAATAGGCCAGACACCATAGTATGAGAAACATCCCCATATCATGGTGCTTCCTCCACCATGCATCACTGTCTTCAGCAGGGCTGTGAAATGAAAATTGTGAAAATTTGGAAAATTAGGAAAATTTGCAGTGGGGGGGGGTACAGCTCCCCAGGAGCTGGGGTCTAGGGCCCTGTGGAGCCCCAGAATTAAATTTTTATCTAATGATACTCTTTCAGCACCACCTGGAAGAACAAATCTCAAAATTAGTGCATATTTAAATGATCCTATATTCAACATTTTATTTGACCTGTCAATGATGATGTTGAAATAACAGAATATGACATGGAAGTAGGACCTGGAATGATTTTCCTTTTAATTGTAAACCAAATTATGCATCAACTCAGAACAATTAAACTACATGAAATTCATGAAGACTGAAAAGAATAGAAAAAGCTTGTAGAATATTTGGAAAATCATTGTAAAATATCAATAACATACCTTATAGTATAAAGTCACTTATATTCTTGTGTAAATTAATGCAGCCTAAATCCATTCAAAGCCACAGTCTTTTTTACAATGAAAGAAAGTCTAGATTAGTGAAAAAGTCACATAATCTTGTCTAAAATCCTGTTTGAACAGCAGAATGTTTATTTTCCAGGGAGATAAAAATTCTTACCGTGTTTCCTGAGAGAACACAGTTCACTTTTCCCGTTTCTTTTATCTTTCAGGTGTGTTGATGAAGCCAGTGACGATTCCACGGATTATTGTCCTTAAGACTTGCTCAAACAGTCTTTCTTGCCATCTCTCTGTGCGACATTGGTCCGTGACACAGACACGCTGCACAAATGTTATTTTAAAAACTTGAAAGCTCTAAAAGTTTGGGATGTCCACATGCTAAGTTTAGCTTAAGCGCAGCACAGGAGCAACACAGCGTCGCCGCAGGAACCAACCAGTCCTGCTTTACGACAACTGTCATAACAGCTACACTTTGAGTGGCATTTTTCCTCCGCGAAACTCCGCGGATCCGAGGAAACTGATTTGTATCTGTAACACACAGATCAGTGTCCGCGGACTTATAAAACTTACACGATGTCGTAAACAAAGAACGCTTTGCAATAAGCATTTTAAAAACTCAGTGATGTTCACGATTAAAGAGTACATCACTAACACCCCACCCCCCTCCCCATGATGAAATCCGTGGAATCCGCGGAGTTTTCACAGCCCTGCTTCAGTGTACTGTGGCTTGATTTCAGTTTTTGGGAGTCTTCTGACAAACTGCCTGAGGCCCCTACACCCAAAAAGAACCATATTGCTTTCATCAGTCCAAAAAATGTTGTGCTATTTCTCTTTATTGTGGGCAATGTGTTCTTTGACAAATTCTAAACTCTTCTTAACACGTCTTTTTTGGGGTTTTGTTTTTTTCAAGAAAGGGACTTTGCGGGGGCTTCTTGTTCATAGCTTGGCTTCACATAGGTGTCTTCTAATTGTTACAGTACTCACAGGTAACTTGAGGCCTTCTTTGATCACCGGCTGAGTTTTTGCTATTCTGGCTATTCTTCAATCCATTTGAATGGCAGTTTTCCATTTTCTTCCACATCTTCCTGGTTTTGTTGCCATTTTAAAGAATTTGAGATCATTGTAGCTGGACAACCTAACATTTTCTGCACTTATTTGCCTTTTCTCCTCTCCGATCAGCTTTTTAATCAAAAAGTCTGATGTTCTTCTGAACAATGTCTGGAACAACCCATTTTACTCAGCTTTTCAGAGAAATGCATTACAAGCAGCATGTACAACATTTGCTGGCTTCATCCTTAAATAAGGGCCACTTGTAAGGGTGCAATAAGGGTCACAGAAAGAAAAACGCGGACACTGCTACTTTTTGAACAGCCTAACATTCCCTTTTCTTCACTTTTCATCAAATTTGTTTGTTACTTTAACAAATTTGATGAATTTTTCTTCATGTTTTCATTTGGAATACAATGTGCCTGATGCATTTGCTTGGATGGAAATGAAAACTATTTTAAGGACTTTGAGCTTTACTCACATTTTTAAACACACTGCTATTATTTTGAACACAACTGTGTGTGTGTGTGTGTGTGTGTTTATATATAAGTGCTTGATATTACAGAACGTGAGGTACATAATGTTGGTTTAATCTTCTTTTAAGGGTATTTTTAGATTGCAGTAGTCACATACAATAGAGGTTAAGTGAGTGTCTGACAGGGTGATGAGTGTGAAGTTGGAAATTGAAGAGGTGATGATGTATATCATCAGTGCATATGGCCCACAGGTAGGTTGCAAGATGAAGGAGAAAGAAGATTTCTGGAGTGAGTTAGATGGGGTGGTGGAGAGTGTGCCCAAAAGCATGTAAGAGTGGTGATAGGAGCAGACTTCAATGGGCATGTTGGAGAAGGGAACAGAGGTGATGAGGAAGTAATGGGTAGATATGGCATCAAGGACAGGAATGTGAACGGACAGATGGTAGATGATGCTGCAAAAAGAATGGAAATGGATGTGTTGAACACCTACTTTAAGAAAAAGGAGGAGCACAGGGTGACCTATAGGAATGGAGGAATTGCACCCAGATGGATTACATTCTGTGTAGGAGACACAAGCTAAAAGAAATTAGAGACTGTAAGGTGGTGGCGGGAGAGAGTGTAGCTAGACAGCATGGTGGCTTGTAGGATGACTTTAGAGGTGAAGAAGAAGAAGAAGATTGAGAGCTCAACAAAGGATCAGATGGTGGAAGCTGAAGGAGATAAACTGTTGTCTGAAATTCAGTGAACAGGTGAGAAAAGCATTGGATGGAGGGGAAGCAATTTTGGACAACTGGAAGAGTACTGCAGATGTGGAGAGGGAGACAGCTAGGAAGGTACTGGGTGTGACATCTGGACAGTGGACGGAAAACAAAGAGACTTGGTGGTGGAAAGAAGATGCCCAGGAAGGCATAAGGAGAAACGGGGTAGCAAAAAAGAACTGAGATGGTTTGAGAGATGAAGAAAGTAGACAGGAGTACAAGGAGATGCGGCGTAAGGAGAAAAGAGAAGTGGCAAAAGCAAAGGAAAATGAATTTAGCGAGCTGTTCAAGAAGTTGAATAATAAGCAAGGAGAAAAGGACTTGTAACAATTGGACAGACAAAGGGACAGACCTGGAAAGGATGTGGAGCAGGTTATGGTGGTAAAAGATGCAGATGGTAATGTGCTGACAAGTGGGGAGAGTGTGTTGAGAAGGTTAAGGGTGTTGTGTGGGCCGCTGAAGAGGAGGTACTGCTGGCCCACCACCACCAGAGGGCGCAATGCCTGGAGTGCGGGCTCCAGGCACCAGAGGGCGCTGCCGCCTCACAGGAGCAGCCAGGGTGACAGCTGTCACCCATCACCTGAGACAGCTGACAGCAATCATCAGAGGGGTATATCAGCAGGACGGCATCTCCACCTCATTGCCGAGATATCGTTTCTACCGAGGAGGTAACGTATCCAGCCAACTATATCAACCTTGAATACTTTTTGCCTTTATACAGAGAGAGAGAAGAGCAGCAGGAGACAGTGTTGGATAAGTACTCACACTCCCGCACTTCAGTGTTTACTTGACGAGAGGAGGAGGTGGTGTTACCACCGTCCGTGTTGCTGGGTGCAGCGCACCCACCTCTGACTGTTTTTGTTCCTCGCCAGCAGTACCAGATCCGACAAGCGGAGGCAGTGGTCACCTGGGAGTTCGGGACTTGGCGGCTCCAGTATTCCCAGGGTTCGGTGGCGGTGGAAATCGAGTGGTTCCGGTTCGACTTGGACAGACGTCTCCTACCTTCGAGCCTGCCCACACGACACCATTGGAATTCGGCTTGTTCCCGAAATTGTAATCTGTTGTGTTTGTTGTGCGAGTTTCACAACAGTAAAGCTTTGTTATTTGACTTACTCCATTGTCCGTTCATTTGCGCCCCCTGTTGTGGGTCCGTGTTCCTACACTTTCACAACAGGATATCTCGGCCAGTGTCATGGATCCCGAGGGGCGTCAACCGGCTGTTGAACGGCCAATGGAAGAACAGGGCGCACAGGCGTCCGCAGGAGGGGTGATCGGTGAGTTGCAGCGGATCCTCACCGCTTTCACGACTCGGTTGGATTTGATGACCGAGCAGAATGTCCTCCTGAACCGCAGGGTGGAGGCTCTCGCCGCGCAGGTGGAAGCGCGCCCTCCGGGCGCCGCTGCAGCTCTCCCTCCCGTCGACCCTGTGCGTAACAGTGACGTTCCACTGGTCGTTCAACGACCCCTCCCACCTTCCCCTGAAGCATACATAAGCCCCCCAGAGCCGTACGGAGGCTGTGTGGAGACGTGCGCGGATTTCCTTATGCAGTGTTCGCTCGTCTTCGCACAGCGCCCCGTGAGGTACGCGACCGACGGTAGCAAAGTAGCTTATGTGATAAATCTGCTTCGTGGTGAGGCACGCGCTTGGGCTACAGCGCTCTGGGAGCAAAATTCACGGCTCCTTCAGACATATGATGGGTTTGTGAGGGGGTTCAGAACAGTGTTCGATCACCCTAATAGAGGAGAGACCGCTTCAGCCGTGCTGCTGTCAATGAGACAGGGGCGCCGGAGCGCAGCTGCCTATGCAGTCGACTTCCGCATCGCGGATGCGAGGTCCGGCTGGAATAGCACTGCCCTCCGCGCAGCCTTTGTAAACGGACTGTCGTTGGTCCTCAAGGAGCACCTGGTGGCTAAGGACGAACCGCGGGATTTAGATGGGCTCATCGATCTTGTCATACGATTAGACAATCGGTTAGAAGAGCGCCGTCGGGAACGAGACGAAGGGCGTGGCCGGGCACGCGTCGTCCCTCTCCCTTCCGGTTCCGACCGCGTTCCGCCCTCCCCACGCTCCACGGCCCCTGCGCTCCGTGCGGTCACAGCCCCCCCTGCTGACGAAGCTATGGACACGAGTAGGGCAACATTTAGGGCACCGGTTACACAAAGGAGGCTGGCCCACGGGGCGTGTTTTGTTTGTGGCTCGATTGAGCATCAATTAAGAGACTGCCCCGAGCGGTTAAACACCAACGCCCGCCCCTAGAAACTGGGCTAGGGGTGGGCCGAGACATTCACGTGGGACACACCCACATCGCCACACGACTCCCAGTTACCATCCTGTATGATGCCGCGTTCAAGGAGTTGAAACGGCGCTTCTCGTCTGCACCCGTTCTGGTGCAGCCCGATCCTAGTCGCCAGTTAGTGGTTGAAGTGGACGCCTCGGACTCAGGGATAGGAGCTGTGCTGTCCCAGAGCGGGAAGACCGATAAGGTCCTTCGTCCGTGTGCCTATTTTTCCCGCAGGTTGACCCCGGCCGAACGGAACTATGACGTCGGCAATCGAGAACTCCTTGCGGTGAAAGAGGCTCTTGAAGAGTGGAGACATCTGTTGGAGGGAACGTCTGTGCCATTCACGGTTTTCACTGACCACCGGAACCTGGAGTATATCAGGACCGCCAAGCGGCTGAATCCCAGGCAAGCCCGCTGGTCACTGTTCTTCGGCCGTTTTGACTTCCGCATCACCTACCGGCCAGGGACCAAGAACCAGAGATCGGATGCCTTGTCCCGGGTACACGAAGACGAAGTCAAAACGGAGTTGTCGGATCCACCGGAACCCATCATCCCGGAGTCCACTATCGTGGCCACCCTCACCTGGGACGTAGAGAGAACCGTCCGGGAGGCCGTGGCATGAAGCCCGGACCCCGGGACTGGACCGAAGAACAGACTTTACGTCCCACCAGAAGCTAGGGCTGCAGTCCTGGACTTCTGTCACGGCTCTAAGCTCTCCTGTCATCCAGGGGTGCGAAGAACCGTGGCAGTTGTCCGGCAGCGCTTCTGGTGGGCGTCCCTGGAGGCCGACGTCCGGGATTATATCCAGGCCTGTACCACCTGCGCCAGGGGCAAGGCCGACCATCGCAAGGCTTCGGGACTGCTACAGCCGCTGCCCGTGCCTCATCGCCCCTGGTCCCACATCGGCCTGGATTTTGTCACGGGCCTCCCGCCGTCCCAGGGAAACACCGTCATCCTCACGATGGTGGACCGATTCTCCAAGGCGGCCCACTTCGCGGCCCTCCCGAAGCTCCCAACAGCCCAGGAGACGGCAGACCTCCTGGTCCACCACTTCGTCCGGCTGCATGGGATTCCATCAGACATCGTCTCCGATCGCGGTCCCCAGTTCTCCTCGCATGTCTGGAGGAGCTTCTGCCGGGAACTGGGGGCCACGGTCAGTCTCTCGTCCGGATACCACCCCCAAACCAACGGGCAAGCAGAGCGGGCCAATCAAGAGATGGAGCAGACCCTGCGCTGCGTGACAGCCGCGCACCCGGCGGCCTGGAGTACCCATCTGGCCTGGATCGAGTACGCCCACAACAGCCAAGTGTCGTCAGCCACCGGCCTCTCCCCCTTTGAGGTGTGTTTGGGGTATCAGCCCCCGTTGTTTCCGGTGGTTGAGGGAGAGGTCGGTGTGCCCTCGGTCCACGCCCACCTACGGAAGTGCCGTCGGGTGTGGCGTGCCGCCCGCTCTGCTTTGCTGAAGGCCCGGATGAGGACAAAGGCCCATGCAGACCGTCGGCGAACCCCGGCCCCTACGTATCGTCCCGGGCAGGAAGTGTGGTTGTCCACCAAGGACATCCCACTACAAGTGGCCTCCCCGAAATTGCAAGATAGATACATAGGTCCTTTCAAGATCCTCAAGGTCATCAATCCCGCCGCAGTGAGGCTTCAGCTTCCGGCCTCACTGCGGATCCATCCAGTGTTCCATGTGTCGAAGATCAAGCCCCATCACACCTCACCCCTATGTACACCCGGTCCGGCACCACCTCCTGCCCGGATCATCGATGGCGAGCCGGCTTGGACTGTGCGCCGGCTTTTGGATGTCCGACGGATGGGCCGGGGCTTTCAATATCTGGTGGACTGGGAGGGGTACGGTCCCGAAGAACGCTCCTGGGTGAAGAGGAGCTTCATCCTGGACCCGGCCCTCCTGGCCGACTTCTACCGCCGCCACCCGGACAAGCCCGGTCGAGCGCCAGGAGGCGCCCGTTGAGGGGGGGGTCCTGTTGTGTGGGACGCTGAAGAGGAGGTACTGCTGGCCCACCACCACCAGAGGGCGCAATGCCTGGAGTGCGGGCTCCAGGCACCAGAGGGCGCTGCAGCCTCACAGGAGCAGCCAGGGTGACAGCTGTCACCCATCACCTGAGACAGCTGACAGCAATCATCAGAGGGGTATATCAGCAGGACGGCATCTCCACCTCATTGCCGAGATATCGTTTCTACCGAGGAGGTAACGTATCCAGCCGACTATATCAACCTTGAATACTTTTTGCCTTTATACAGAGAGAGAGAAGAGCAGCAGAAGACAGTGTTGGATAAGTACTCACACTCCCGCACTTCAGTGTTTACTTGACGAGAGGAGGAGGTGGTGTTACCACCGTCCGTGTTGCTGGGTGCAGCGCACCCACCTCTGACTGTTTTTGTTCCTCGCCAGCAGTACCAGATCCGACAAGCGGAGGCAGTGGTCACCTGGGAGTTCGGGACTTGGCGGCTCCAGTATTCCCGGGGTTCGGTGGCGGTGGAAATCGAGTGGTTCCGGTTCGACTTGGACAGACGTCTCCTACCTTCGAGCCTGCCCACACGACACCATTGGAATTCGGCTTGTTCCCGAAATTGTAATCTGTTGTGTTTGTTGTGCGAGTTTCACAACAGTAAAGCTTTGTTATTTGACTTACTCCATTGTCCGTTCATTTGCGCCCCCTGTTGTGGGTCCATGTTCCTACACTTTCACAACAAAGGGAATATTTTGAAGAGCTGATGAATGAAGGAAAATGAGAGAGAAAAGACTGGATGATGTGGAGAGAGTAAATCAGGAAGTGCATGGATAAGTAAGGATGAAGTCAGGGCAGCTATGAAAAGGATGAAGAGTGGAAAGGCAGTTGGTCCAGAGGACATTCCAGTGGAGGCATGGACATGTCTTGGAGAAATGGCAGTGGAGTTTCCAACCAGATTGTTTAATAAAATCTTGGAAAGTGAGAGGATGCCTGAGGAGTGGAGACAAAGTGTGCTGGTTCCTATTTTTAAGAACAAGGGTGATTTGCAGAGCTACAGCAACTACAGAGGCATAAAGCTGATCAGCCACAGCATGAAGTTATGTGAAAGAGTAGTAGAAGCTAGGCTTGGAAAACAGGTGAAGATCTGTGAGCATCAATAAGCGACTTCAGCATCTCGGGCGTGCGGGGGCTGATGGGAAGGCATCGGGACAAACAAATGCACATGCTTGACAGCAGATGCGTAATCAACGCAATAATGCTCACTACTGCGTGCAGTAAATGGCATTTCTCATCAAAAGTAAGCATAATATATGTTTCCCAGTATATTGGACTGTGTTGTCTTGTAGTGTTGTATATCATGTGTGTCATGGCTTTGTTTGTCCCGATACCGGAAGCACATGCCGCGCATGCGTACTTGTAATGCTGAACAGGGTTACATGGTTTCATGCCAATAAAGAGCCCTACAGGTGCAATGTTTGCTCTGAGAATACTGATGGAGATGGCCAGAAGGCATTACATTGTGTGTTTGTGGATTTAGAGAACACTTATGACAGGGTGCCAAGACAGTAGTGGTATTGCATGAGGACGTCTGGAGTGGCAGGTATGTGAGGGCAGTATGTACAAGGATAGTGTGATAGCAGTGAGATGTGCAGTAAGAATGACAGACTCATTGAAGGTGGAATTCCACCAAGGATCAGCTCTGAGTCCTTTCTTATTTGCAATGGTGGACAGGTTGACTGATGAGATCAGACAGGAGTCTCCATGAACTATGATGTTTGCAGATGACACTGATCTGTAGTGAGGAGAGAACAGGTTGAGTCTATCCTGGAAAGGTGGAGATGTAGTCTGGAGAGAAGGGAAATGAAAGTCAGTAGCAGCAAGACTGAGTACATGTGTGTGAATGAGAGGGAGCCCAGTGGAATAGTGCAGTTACAAGGAGTAGGAGTGGTGAAAGTAGTTTGTGTTTAAATACTCTGGGTCAACTGTCCAAAGTAATGGAGAGTGTGGTAGAAAGGTGAAGAGAGTGCAGGCAGGGTGGAGTGGGTGGAGAAAGGTGGCAGGAGTGATTTATGATTGAAGAAGAAGAGTGAAGGGGAAAGCCTACAAGACAGTAGTGAGACAAATTATGTTGCATGGCTTAGAGAAGGTGGCACTAACAAAAAGATGGGGCAGAGCTGAAGATGTTGAGATTCTCTTTGGGAGTGACGAGAATGGACAGGATTAGGAATGAACATATCAGATGGACAGCTCAAGTGGGACGGTTTGAAGACAAAGTCAAAGAGGCAAGAGTGAGCTGGTATGGACATGTGCAGAGGAGGTGCCCAGGGTATATAGGGAGACAGATGCTGAGGATGGAGCCACCAGGCAGGAGGGGAAGAGGGAGGCAAAAGAGGAGGTTTATGGATGTGCTGAGGGAGGACATGCAGCTGGTTGGTGTGACAGAGGAAAATACAGAGGACAGGGTGAGATGGAAATGACTGATCTGCTGTGGCGTGTCCCTAATGGGAGCAGCCAAAAGAAGAAAAGGAAATAGTCACATACAAGGAGAGATGTCTCGGTAGCGATTTTTGGAAACATTCTGAGGTAATTTGGCACACAGCATGGTCATCCCCGGCCTCTTCCTGTACAGTTGCTGTAAGAAAACACAAATTAAACCTCAAGGTCCACAAAAAGATCACCAGTAATGAGGATTTAAAAAACAAAACAACCAACCAATGATTCTATTGTTTTTAATGATTCTATTCTTTTTGTATGTAGAAACTACACCTTTAATTTTGTGTCTGCGTGAGTTTGCCTGTACAGAATGTGCACATTTAAAGAAAATTTGTGATAAACATTGGCTTTGGTCAAAAAAGAAAGTAATTTATTACTGGCAAAAGATAAACAAGATATGAGCAGAAATGTCACTTTGTACAATTAAATCACTCTTTACTACTTAGAATATGAGACTGTGAGCACTTTTGGTGAAAATGTCTCCTCACATCAAACTGTGCCAGGATGGCACCGTTGCCCAGGCCTTCTTTCAGTGTGACCATGGAGTCCCTCAAAGCATGTTGGTCTAGCTGGGTGGGGTCCTGAGGGGATTTTTCTGGGATGTACTGAAAATCTGGCTCAGAGTCCACCTTCTCCTCCACTACATCATAGATGGCTAAATGGCAGAATTAAAATATATAAATACACACGTCAGTTTTGGTATGGGTGTGAAATAGTTGAAAAATCTTTATGTATTAAAAAAGGTGTTAGCATATCATCATTAAAGAAATAACAGCAACATAAATAAACATGCAGTGACTTATGTGGTTCATCAAAACATATTTATCAGCCTGAATGAATCAAATAATGAGCTGAATAAAATGATGCAATCATACACATGCTTGATGCAAGCAAGAATAGAAGGCATAACACCCCCCCCCCCCCCCCGACCCATTAAAAACACTAAGAATTTCAATGTTTCACCATCTTTAATCATTCAACTTCCATCAGTCTGATAACAGTGAATACGTTATTACTCAGCACCTCTATAAGTTCAGGTCGCATTTCGGAGCACACGCATCTCAAATACAACCATTTATTTACTGCAGCCAGATGAAACTTGGGCGCTTAGTTGGTCTTCTCTAGCTGCTGGGTCCTCAACACTCAAGCACCTGTGTGTTGAATCATGCCCAGAGAAATGTGCCACATGGCCAAAGTGTCGTACCTGATGTTCCCTCACAATGGAAGTGATACATCTTCATCTTAGTCTTCCTAAATAACCATTTGTGACACTAAATCATTTTAACAGTGCCCAAAGATCCTCTGAATACACCTGAATGGCAACAGCCTATGTTTCCCAAAGCAGCGAGAAGACACATGCTGTTATGAGCATCTTAAGTTGAGCTGTCCATGGTACTGATCAGCTGTAAAATTTGTAGTGCATTTCGGTCACTTTCAGAGCTCAAAGTTCCTTACAATGTTTCACGTTTCTTTTGGTTCATTTGGCTTGCACATGGTGATATTTCTAAGCAGGCTACATGTGAGCATTCTGTCATCTTATAGGAAGTTACACGGAAATGTGAATATCAGAGCTCAGACTACCCTCAAATGGTTTAGGTCCCAACAATTTTTTTTATGTGTAGCATAAAAAGAGGGAAAAAAGCAAAAAAGAAAAAAAAAACCTCCTTTCTTCTCTTAATAGTTCACAGACCACTTTGTACATCATTTTATGTTTTTGTGGGTTTCCAAAAGCTGTGCAGAGTTGTGCTCATCTGAGGAAAAAAGAATGCACTGACATCTCCACTCCATATTAATCTGCCGCTCATTCAGCTGTGTCTGTTGATAGCGACGTATACAATGTACAGATTTCACAATTGCTACATTATTTGATCCACTGGTTTCACTTGCATTCTCACTACAAGTGAACTCCACCTGGGTCCACTTGCAGCCCGACAGAGAACCATTCGCATATCAACCACGGTGTGCTTGATAGCACCAGAGATTGAACATGATAAGGTCACAAACAAACCCAACTGTCTGAGAAAACAGTCCAAATGACACAAATCAAACATGGTAGTTCCAACAACAGTCAAGATACAACTGAATATTTTTAATACTGTATATTGTTAAATATTTGAAATGTCTGTGAATGAAGGTTGACAAGATAGATAGATAGATAGCTAGATAGATACATGGATACTTTATTGATCCCAGAGGGAAATTCAAGGCATCCAGCAGCTTCCACATTAGACAAGACACACACATTACACCAGACACAAAAATAAGATTAAATAAATAAAAGAAAATAGACCACTCAATAAAAACCACTAACTAAACTAAAAATAAAAATAAAATTTTGTCAGCATCCAGTCTCACAGAATATAACGGAGGAGTAAATATAGTGTAATAATGCAGTAATAAGGAGGTAGTGCAGATGTAAACAGTACACAATATAAACAGTATAAGTTGTACAAAGAAGTAAACAGTATAAACACTGTTGGTAGTGCAAAAAAACAAACAAACAATAAAAGGTCTAATTAGACGTATCACAGGATTATGTTTTGCTGTGTTGGGAAGAATTAAACAGTCTGATGGCCTGAGGGACAAAAGACTTCCTAAATCTGTCCATGTGGCAGGACTGGGACAGCAGTCTGCCACTGAATGAGCTCCTCTGCCTGATGATGACGCTGCGCAGAGGGTGCTCAACATTGTCTATGAAGGCCAGCAGTTTACTGAGGGTCCTTCTCTCTGCCACTGATGTTAGTGTCTCCAGCTCTGTTCCCAGCACTAAACCAGCTTTCCTCACCAGCCTGTCCAGTCGCCCGGCATCCCTCCTCTTCATGCTGCTCCCCCAGCATACCACCACAGAGAAGAGGACACTGGCTAACACAGACTGGTAGAACATTTGCAGGATTTTATGGCAGATCCTGAAGGACCCTAACCTCCTCAGGAAGTACAGTCTGCTCTGTCCCTTCCTGTAGAGGGTGTCAGTATTGGCTGACCAGTCCAATCTATCGTCCATAAGTGTCCCCAGATATTTGTAAGACCGGACCATCTAGAGACCACGAGACTTATTCAGAAATTAATTACTAAAATGATGCATTCCATGTGGCCTGCAGCCTGCCCTCTTATTGTGTGTGGAGATTTTTTGTTGCCTAACTTTAGAAAAACACACTAACTGCTTAGCTACTAGCATACTATCACATGGCAATAGTAGCTGAGCAAAGTTAAACAGAGCTTGTTGTTAAGCAGCGCTTGTGAGGATCCCATGGCATGTGATCCTCACACACATATTTAGTAGGGGTGGCAGGGTACACAAAAGTCATGGGTCAATTCACATCTCAGTCTGACATCACGGTTCAGTAGGAGTTTATTTTTTGAAAATTATTCAAATGTTAATTGAAAATACATCTTTATTCATATAGACAGACGGCTAGAAATGGGTTTACCAATGTAAGTAAACTCACTCACTAATTCCAGTTAGATGATTTCTATCTTCTGCCCAAAACAATTTGTCACTGGATGAGACATTTCATGCTATTTGATGTTATATAGGTCATAAATAATGTTTAAACATTAAAAACATTAATATTGGATGGACACAGTGTTTGCTCCCGTGTTCAAAACTAAAAGTAGCTGTAATCTGTGAGCAGCAGATAGATGCAGTCAGGCACTTTAGCACCGTGAGTGCAAATATACACTCTTTTTTCATTAAACAGTTATGAACTGAACTACATCTCTTGCCATTCACATTGGATGAATTTATTGTGCAGCGCATTAAAATGTTTTATGGTGTGTGATGTTTCACACCAGACCCCCTTCAATATTTTGACCATTTTAAGTTTGGTTGATTTTTGCGCAAATGGCAACATCCCATAAAACCTCACTCTGTACAGATTTGAAATCACTGTACACAGTTTTGCTATTCGGGGGGAATATTGTCCATGGAATTTTACACTTATTATTATACAGTGTATCTGGAAAGTATTCACAGCACTTCACTTTTTCCAAATTATGTTATTCCAAAATTATTTTTTTCTTTCAAAATTCTACTCACAACACCTCGTAATGAGAACATGAAAAAGTTTTTATACATTTTTGCAAATTTAGTTAAAAAGAAAACAAACCAAAAACAAACAAACAAAGTAATCACATATACACAAGTATTCATACCAGAGGTCTCAAACCGGTTCCAGAAAGGGCCAAGAGGGTGCAGGTTTTCTGTGCAACCACCCACTCCAGCAGGTGATTTCACTGATTAACATCACTTTGAGCAGGTGAAATCAGTTAATCAGTGAAATCACCTGCTGGAGTGGGTGGTTGCACAGAAAGCCTGCACCCTCTCAGCCCTTTCTGGAACCGATTTGAGACCTCTGCTTCACACCCTTTGCTCAAGATTTTGTTGATGCATCTTTAGCAGCAATTACAGTCTTTTTTTTTTTTTTACTATGATGCCTGGTGCAAGCTCAGTGCACCTACTGTATCTTTGGGCAGTTTTGCACATTCCTCCTTGCAGCACCTCTCAAGCTCCATCAGGTTGGATGGGGAGCGTTGGTGTACAGCCATTTTCAGATCTCTCCAGAGATGTTCAATTGGATTCAGGTCTGGGCTCTGGCTGGGCCACTAAAGGGCATTCACAGAGTTGTCCTGAAGCCACTCCTTTGATATCTTGACTGTGTGCTTAGGGTCACTGTCTTGCTGAAAGATTAACTGTCATCCCAGTCTGAGGTCAAGAGCACTCTGGAGTAGGTTTTCATCCAGGATGTCTCTGTACACTGATGCACTGATCTTTCCTTCAATCTTGACTGGTCTGCCAGTTCCTGCCACTGAAAAACATCTCCACAGCATGATGCTGCCACCACCATGCTTCACTGTAGGGATGGTGCCTGGTTTCCTCCAAGCATGATGTCTGACATTCACACCAAAGAGTTCAATCTTTGTCTCATCAGACCAGAGAATTTTGTTTCTCATGGTCTGAGAGTTCTTCAGGTGACTTTTGGCAAACTACAGGTGGGCTGCCACGTACCTTTTACTAAGCAGTGTCTTCCGTCTGGCTACTTTATCATACAGGCCTGATTGTTGGATTGCTGCCGACATGGTTGTCCTTCTGGAAGGTTCTCCTCTCTCCACAGAGGAATGCTGGAGCTCTGACAACGTGACCATTGGGTTCTTCATCACCTCCCTGACTAAGGTCCTTCAACCCAATCACTCAGTTTAGATGGGCGGCTAGTTCTACAAAGAGTCCTGGTGGATCTGAACTTCTTCCGTTTACGGATGATAGAGGTCACTGTGCTCATTGGGACGTTCAAAGCAGCAGAAATGTTTCTGTACCCCTCCCCAGATTTGTGCCTCAAGACAATCTTGTCTCAGAGGTCTGCAGACAATTCCTTTGACTTCATGCTTGGTTTGTGCTCTGACATGCACTGTCAACTGTGGGACCTTATATCTAGACAGGTGTGTGTCTTTCCAAATCATGTCCAATCAACTGAATTTATCCCAGATGGACTCCAATTAAGCTGTCGAAACATCTCGAAGATGATCAGTGGAAACAGGATGCACCTGAGCTCAATTTTGAGCTTCATAGCAAAGGCTGGGAATACTTACATAGTTATTTATTTTTAATAAATTTGCAACAATAAAAAAAACAAACAAACCTTTTTTCATGTTGTAATTATGGGATGTTGTTAGTAGAATTTCAGGAAAAAAAAATAATTTTATCCATTTTGGAATAAGGCTGTAACATAAATTGTGGAAAACGTGAAGTACTGTGAATACTTTCATGCACCGTAAGACATCAACGTTTGTCATAAGTTGGTGGCGTTGCAGCAGACTGATCCCACACAGGGACAGTGACTCAGTGCTTTGCTTTTTGGTTCATACTTTAAATGAAAAAGGTAAATTAAAAATTTCCATATATGCTTCCAGATTTCTGGGCGGAATAATGCCGTTGTTTGATTGACACACACACACACACACACACACACACACACACACACACACACACACACACACACACACACACACACACACACACACACACACACACACACACACACACACACACACACACACACACACACACACACACACACACACACACACACACACACACAGAGTATGGTTTAACCATGCTATGCATTCTATACATAATGTGTATTCTGGGTACAGTTCAGTGCAATGAACCATTGTGTGTGTACGGTTCAATAGAAATTGGTGTATTGTGACACCCCTAATGTAAATTTTATTGCTGTCATTCTGTCCTCAGGACTGGAATTATGCCTATACTGCCTTTTCAAAAGAGGAAAAAAACATGGACAGCAGTCGGCGTGGACATTACGAGAGAAAAAATACAGAAAATCATGAAAAAGTAGCAATACAGATTATACACTGTATTGTAGTAGCAAAGGAAATGATATACGAGGTCTGTTAGAAAACTATCCGACCTTTTTGTTTAAAAAAAAAAAAAACTATATGGATTTGAATCATGTGCGCTTGCATCAGCCAAGCTTGAACCTTCGTACGCATGCGTGAGTTTTTTCACTCCTGTCGGTTGCGTCATTAGCCTGTGGGCAGGCTTTGAGTGAGCACTGGTCCACCCCCCTCGTCGGATTTTCATTGTCAGGGAAATGGCTGAGCGATTGGAGCAGCGCTGAATCAAATTTTTCCAGAAAAAGTGAGAGACAGCCAGGTGGAAACCATTCGGAAGATTCAGAAAGCTTTCGGTGAGGATAATCTGGGCGTCACACAAATTAAGGAGCATTACAACCGGATTAAAGACGGCCCACAGCGGCGGAGGGCGCGCCGCGCTCCGAGCAGCCATCGACAGGCTGAAACGACCAGATCATTTCCAAAGTGAACGCTGTGTTGATCCGGGGATGTCGTCTGACTACCAGAGAAATTGTGGAAGAGGTGGACATCAGCACTTTGCGGCACATTCCACTGTTACAGGAGATTTTGTAATGAAAGACGTGCAGAGGAATTCGCGCGTCAGGACGGAGCCGCAATGGCGCACAACAAAAAGCACGTCCGTGTTGGAAGTCTCACAGGACAAGTTGGAACATGCCCAGCTGTTACACAATTTCTTGGCTACTCACGCGACTGAAAAGCCACCGAAAGCCCTCTGAATCTTCCGAATGGTTTCCACCTGGCTGTCTCTCACAGTTTCTGTAAAAATTTGATTCAGCGCTGCTCCAATCGCTCAGCCATTTCCCTGACAATGAAAATCCGACGAGGGGGGTGGACCAGTGCTCACTCAAAGCCTGCCCACAGGCTAATGACGCAACCGACAGGCGTGAAAAAACTCACGCATGTGCACGAAGGTTCAAGCTGGCTGATGCAAGCGCACATGATTCAAATCCTATAGTTTTTTAAAAAAATAAAAAGGTTGGATAATTTTTCTAACAGACCTCGTATATACACACCAAATTTGGTTCAAGTAATTTTCACTGTGTGCAATACAAACTTATGTGATGAGGAAAAAATGGTTTTTCAGATGTAACTATCCTCCCTTTCCATCTGTGGCACTGTGCATGTGTAAGTGCAGAAAGTACACCACCTCAGATCATTACCGTCTTCATAAAGTTTTAAACTCCTACATGGGGGGATTACCCCTACTGAGTAATAAATTGTGTATGTTTTTTTGGTGCATACTGCAGATTTTGGAACTTCTAAAAATGCCTTTAAGCCCCTTTCACACCGTGGGTGCTCCCGGTTGCGCCATGCGTCATTATGACGACGACGCGTGGAAGCAACTCAGTGCCGAGACGATGCAGTTCAGCGCCACAACAGCACAAGGGGTGTGAAGGACGAAGCAAGTCGGACGCCGAAAAATTAAACCTGTTTAATTTTTTTGGCATCCTGTGCTCGACGCAGAAAGGAAGTGGTTCCAGCGCAAGTCGGGGCAAAGAGGCGTAATTCTGGGCAAAGAGGCGTTACCCGGTGTGACTCAAAGCCAATTTATGATTCCTGCTGTTTTCCATTGATCCTGCAGTATAAATCACGCAGGACTGTTGTTATACTGTGTACTTAATGCAGTAAAAACTACATGCTGAAGAAAAAAAAAAATGCAGAATGATTGCCAGAAATATCCAGTAAAAAGTCCGGACATCTCTAGTCCACTCATGGATGTTCGTTCACGCGCGCACATGTGAACAATTAAAAGAAAAAAAAAAGTCTGGCTGCAGGCATTAGTTCTTTGTTCTCTGCTCAAACTCTCACATCACAGTTAAAAAACAACAAAAAAGGACATAAGTCCTGAGACAGGACATGTCAACATCAAGCAGAAGTCCAGACATCTCCACATTTGCTTGACGGTTTGCTCGCGCGGTCAAGGGAGGAAAGATAAACTATAACAGAACTCAGAGTGCAGCGCTGCAGCTCAGCACAACAACAAGTAGAAGAGAAGTCAGAGTGCACAGTCTGCAGCCAAACTGTGCACTCTGACTTCTCTATGCAGAGAACCTGCAGGCTGCGTTCTCACCTCCTCTCTGCCCCCTGCTGCGCACACCTGATGCAGAAATTCCTGCGCCGTCATGACACCACAGGGAGCAACTGGGAGCAGCCCCGGTGTGAAAGGGGCTTTAACCTTCTACGATCATTTTAACACAACCAGCAGCACTCTGACATTTTATTTGGTTCTTATCTGCAAATATTTTGGATTTATATTTCTAGTGATGTGTCTGTTTTAAATTTGCTTATTGTCTTAAGTTATTCTTTGTTTGTATCTGACTGTAAAGCACTTTGGTCACCCTCTGGGTTGTGGACAGGGCTATGTAAATAAATTGATTGATTGATTGATCAATATTTTTAGTTTGGATATTTTTGGGAAACACCTCTTCTGAAGACACATTTTACAGTCATTCTGACCATGGGATGCTTTTGGGAACCTCAGTCCAATTAGCCTGAACAAAAACCTGTGCCCTGCTACTTTTCCATACCTGTCAACATGGATGATCAATGAGCATAATGGTGCAATTTTTATATAAATAAAAAACAAGATAAAAGAAGGTTTTAGCAGGTAAACACAAACACTACACTGGAGGTAGACAAACAAAAATATGTGCTGTACTGCATGAAAATGCAACAACTGTTTTATTTAATCAAACTTGGAAACTTCAATGACCAAAGGTAACAACTCACCATTAGGTCTGACCAATAGGACAAGTTCCCCAGAGTGACTCTCACAGCTGGCCTTTATGAACATGACCACCTGGTCATGGGTGTGGTCTGAAATGTCACGCCCATTAATTAAGACCACCTGGTCTCCCTCGTTAAGGCGGGGTACACACAGGTCAGCCTGGAGAGAGAACAAGTGAGGTAAACAGAGAAAAAGAAAAGGGAATGGACATAACTTCTACTACTCTGATACGTCAAATGTCATTTCAGTTTCTGTAAAGATTCCACTGGGAGAGGAAATGCTAAAATGTTGCCCTTTGTAAAGCTTACAAGAGTAGCAGCAAGAAATATTACACTGCAAAAATCTGCAAAGGCGGCACAGCACTTTGCAGTCACAGCGAGCTTGGACATTTTCATGGATGCATGCCACTTTAAATGTGTCTAAACTTTTGCAGTATAATATTTTCTGTGATGTAGTCAAAATCATTAAATTAATAAAATATTGAAAAATAATTAATCATTCCTATCAGGATTTCCAGACCTCATCTTCAAATGTGTAATTTTCTTTGAACATATGTACTCACGTGTCAGAGCGCAGAGGGCGCGCCACGTGAAATTCTGCCTGAAGAAGGGGTGGATCGATGCATGAGCACAGACAATATTATGTTTGTCTGAATGTCCATTTCAATAAAATGTCTGATTTTGTCACAAACAAAAAATAACTGACAAATAATTCACCTGTTTGTCTATTTCTGTCCTGTACAAATCCTTTTTTCATTCATTAAATGCGTTCCTTGTCAATTGATGTCTGGGGAGTCCACCAAAAAGCTGTGTGCATGCTCGATGCTTTGAGTGGAATCAGACAGAGAACTTTCTCAATGGTTTGTTTTGCACTGTACTTGTTTGTAGCTTGACAGTGGACGTCCAGTAAGCTGATTTGTCATGTTATTAGCAAAAAAACCGTCACAGCAGAATTCCATTGACAGCAGCAGACTGCAGGAGGTGACGTGAGGCGCGGTCACTTTTCAGTCTTCTATATGGGTTCAGTCCAGTCCAGCCAATGTTTGTCCACTCATTCCATGAGGGCCAGCAATCAACAAATGCATTACATGATTTTTTTTTTCTATGGCACATCTAATTAATTAAATACATTCTAATCATTTTACTCAGTGTGTGCTGCAACTCTCACACAGCAAACATTCCAAGTGATGTCATTTGCAAGTGAGTACTACTAGTGCACGCTGATGATGTAACAGATGAGACAAGGACAAGAGGAGAAAAACATTGTGAAAACTTATTTATAGCTTTTTACAAAGTGTTGGGGTGCTGTGCAGCTTGCAGATATGGTAAGTATTGATATCTGGGGAATAAATCTTATTTTGGCCTATCTCCTGCGTAAGCTACTCACACCATGGACAGATGGTCTACTTACCGATGTTCCTGGAGCCACTCGAGACACAATGATGGGCATTTTTTGGTCAGCTCCACCCTGGAAACACACACAGAGACGAGATCATCTTACATTAAACAAGTCCCTGTAATCCTACAAACAATGAGAAAAATAATGTGGAGTTCAGATATACACATACATATATACACAGGTACATGGTGTTGGATCAAGAACACACTAACAATTTGCACTCAAATTTAAAGTATCTGACTACTTCACAAAAAGACGGCAAGATAAAGAGATGATCCTGAGATTAGTTTCAGTGACCGACTTACTTTGACATTGAAACCGAAACGTCCGTGTTCATCAGGTCTCATCTTGATCAGAACCAAATTATCATGAGGGACAACTCCATTTAGCTGAAGGAACACAGATAGATGTGTGTGTCAGTATTTACATTGATAGATACACAACAACTCTAAATGGGACAAAAATAAACAAAGTGAACCAGTAATACCACTGTTGTAACCACCGTAAAACTCCACTAGCATGTATGTGGAGTACTGAAAGGCCTGTTGTAGCAGTTCTTTAATAGCAGTAGTTTGATGGCAATAGTTGTCAAGTCTCATGCCATATGACACAATGAAGTGTACAGGAGTGCCAGAGGCTGAGAAATGTTTGAAAAAAAGATGGTCTCAGTGTTACTTCCTTAGATTAATAAATACACTTATTCTGCTGTTGTACACTGTGTAAACTCAATGCAAAATTAAGGTTCATCTGAACCCATCACCATTACTTAAATACATGCCATGATTTCCTTTGCAATGTTGTCACTTAATGTATCATCTGTGCAAGTTGCCATAATTCACAGGTCCTCCCCACCCCCCACTCTACCCCGAATTATGGTCAGTCTGTTGTGACACTGATTCTGTTGCAGAGCATAGAGAAACTGTACCAGATGTAAACTATAGAAAACAAAATGTATTATAACTATCTGGTTAGGGCAGCAATAAGGATGAGGAGAGAAATGACAACGTATGTGTCATTTCTAAAAGCAACTTTGTAAAGATATTCAAGAGGAACATTAAAGAAATATTTTAACAAGCTGCTTTACACAACAGTGTCCAGGATATAGTTCTTGTAAGTCAGGTAATAAGCGTTGTTGCCACACTGACCGTGGTCTTGTCAGCATTGACTGGAACATCATACATCTCATTGAGGTGGTTGTCCAACAGGCTCTGTTGGGAGTGGGCCTGGATGATCTGGCTCAAGGTTTTTCTACTAAGTTGTTTGGGGGGCAGAGCTGGAGGCTGTCCATCCACCCCCTCTGGAGACCTGAGAGATGGCACAGTTTGATAAGGCGAGAAACAGTCAGAGGCCGAAACAAAGAGAAGGACAGAAAGGTCTTAAGGTTTATTGTTTTAAACATATTTCAAAGTTTTTATTTCACAGTAATGACTTTTTATAGTTATTTCAATAAAAAATTAAGCTCATTTATACAGGACCAAATCATAATACAAGTCACCTCTATGCGCTATAAATGAATAAGTTCTAGACCTTAACCCCATGAGCAAGGACACTGGTGACCATGTTCAGGAAAAACTTCTGAATTGTTCTTTGTTATATCAAGGAAGAAACCTCATGAAGCCCAGAGCAAGTGGTACAGTCATCTGCCAAGACCATTCTAAAAAAACAGAATTGAAGACACAGCACCACATGGACAGAACATGTAATAAACATAACACAAACGTTGCCATTACAGTAAACGACAATACGCTACAAGGTGTACAGCAGAGTACCAGAGAAACAGACTAAACCATCTAGACCTCCTTCTCCCAGATGTTTAGCCATTTAGTAAACTCATGGATCAAAAACTTTCAGTACAGACAGTATGCATGTACAGTGAGGAAAATAAGTATTTGAACACCCTGCGGTTTTGCAAGTTCTCCCACTTAGAAATCATGGAGGGGTCTGAAATTTTCATTTTAGATGCACGTCCACTGTGAGAGACATAATCTTAAAAAAAAAAAAAAAAAAAACGGAAATCACAATGTATTATTTTTTTAAAATAATTTATTTGTATGTTACTGCTGAAAATAAGTATTTGAACACCTGTGAAAAACCAATGTTAATATTTGGTACAGTAGCCTTTGTTTGCAATGACAGAGGTCAAACGTTTCCTGTAGTTGTTCACCAGGTTTGCACACACTGCAGCAGGGATTTTGGTCCACTCTTCCATACAGATCTTCTCTAGATCTTTCAGGTTTGGAGTTTCAGCTCCCTCGAAAGATTTTCTATTGAGTTCAGGTCTGGAGACTGGCCAGGCCACTCCAGGACCTTGAAATGCTCCTTAGTTGCCCTGGCTGTGTGTTTGAGGTCATTATCACCTGTAAGACCCAGCCATGATCCATCTTCAATGATCTTACTGAGGGAAGGAGGTTGTTTGCCAAAATCTCGCAATACATGACCCCATCCATCCTCCCTTCAATACAGTGCAGTCGTCCTGTCCCCTTTGCAGAAGAGCACCCCCAGAGAATGATGTTTCCACCCCCATGCTTCACGGCTGTGATGGTTTTCTTGGGGTTGTTCTCATCCTCTAAACATGGTAAGTGGAGTTGATTCCAAAAAGCTCTATTCTGGTCTCATCTGACCACATATCCTTCTCCCATGCCTCCTCTGGATCATCCAGATGGTCACTGGTGGCCTGGACATGTGCTGGCTTGAGCAGGGGGACCTTGCTGCCCTGCAGGATTTTAAACCATGACAGCATCATGTGTTACTAATGTAATCTTTGTGACTGTGGTACCAGCTCTCTTCAGGTCATTGACCAGGTCCTCCTGTGTAGTTCTGAGCTTTCTCAGAATCATCCTTACCCCACAAAGTGAGATCTTGTGTGGAATCCCAGACCAAGGAAGATTGACAGTCATCTTGTGTTTCTTCCGTTTTCTAATAAATAATCATAACAGTTGTCTTCTACCAAGCTGCTTGCCTGTTGTTCTGTAGTCCATCCCAGCCTTGTGCAGGTCTACAGTTTTGTCCCTGGTGTCCTGAGACAGCTCTTTGGTCTTGGCTATCTTGGACAGGTTGGAGTGTGATTGACTGAGTGTGTGAACAGGTGTCTTTTATACAGGTAACAAGTTCAAACAGGTGCAATTAATACAGGTAAAGAGTGCAGAATAAGAGGGCCTCTTAAAGAAAAATTAACAGGTCTGTGTGAGCCAGAATTCTTGCTGATTGGCAGGTGTTCAAATACTTATTTGCAGCAGTAACATACAAATAAATTATGAAACAAAAATCATACATTGTGATTTCCAGATTTTTTTTTTTTTTTTTTAGATTATGTCTCTCACAGTGGACATGCACCTAAGATGAAAATTTCAGACCCCTCCATGATTTCTAAGTGGGAGAACTTGCAAAACCGCAGGGTGTTCAAATACTTATTTTCCTCACTGTAAATGCAGGATGTGAGTCATTCAGATACGACATATCCAGCCATTCACTGTATACCTGTTAAACATCCTATCCATTTTCCAGTCATCTTCCCACTTATCACAGTGATCTTCTCTTTTCTAAAAAAAAATCCCATATGTTTCATAGTACTAAAATGCCTCTTGAAGAGATTGAGAGAGAAAAAAAACACCCAAATTATATAAGTCACATCTTGTTCTGTATTATCAGATCGTTTGAGATTTTTGCTCATTGTTATAATATTTTATTATTGGCAATTATTTTTTCATTATTGGAGTTTATTTTGCTTAGTGCTTTCCTTACTGCGTGTGTGTTGTCATTCCAGCTGCTCCTGTCTCAGGATGGGGTTGCCACAGCGAATACAGTCAGATCCACAGTGGTAATTGGCACAAGTTTTACGCCAGATGCTCTTTCGGACGCAACTCCAGTTTCACCCGGAGAAACACACACACAGCCGCTGGTGGTCCAAAGAGGTCTCCCATCCAAGTACTAACCAGATGCTGCACTGCTTAGCTTCTGAGATCTGACAGGATCAGGCTGACACAGAGCAGAACTGCTGCTTACTGGGAAAGCCCTATAAAAATACTTATTGCAATTACTACTAACAACAACAGGTATGATTTTTTTTTTCTGTATGCAAGTTGCACCAGAGTATAAGCTGCAGGATCTCTCAAACTAGTAAAAACAACTTTGATTTACACTCTGGAAAATATGGTACATCACATTGCATGATAACGCCATTCAGCTAACAGGGCTTTTCCACAGGGTGCCATTCAACTACAATCGCCCATGCTCCAAAAAAAGTGCAAAATTGGATGAAACAGCTTAATCTGGTTTGCCTTCTAACAGGCTGGTTTATAAAGGCTGGTCGAACAGCTTCTGGACATGGTGGAGAACGAATTGGGAAAGTTCAAGGCTTGGTTTGATGCTAATAAATTGTCACTCCACCTTGGGAAAACTAAATGTATTATATTTGGAAATAAACAATTACCTAAATTTAAAAATTTGACTATACACAATACGGAAATAGAGGTAGTAACAGAGAATAAATTCCTTAGTGTTATAATTGACAATAAACTAAGCTGGAAAGCTCATATAAACTATATCAAATCAAAAATGTCCAAATCTATCGCCATCTTGTATAAAGCCAAAGACATACTATCACGGGAAGGGCTACTTACTTTATATCATTCTTTAATAGCACCATACATGACATATTGCATTGAGTTGTGGGGAAATACTTATAAATCAAACACCAATCAAATATTCCTTCTACAAAAACGAGCCATACGTATCATCTGCATCAAACATTACCATGAACCAACTCATTCCTTATTCATTTCTTTGAACGTAATAAAATTTAGAGATATGGTGGAGTACATTACACTACAGATTTTGTTTAAAGCAAAAAATGAAGCCTTGCCGAGACATGTCCAGAGGCTGTTTGAAATGAGGGATTCTGAGTATAGTTTACGAGGCTGTGTATTATTCAAGAAACCATTAATTCGCACTAATGTAAAAGGTTTTTGTGTATCCGTGACGGGGGTGAAGATGTGGAATGAGTCTATATATATATATATATATATATATATATATATATATATATATATATATGCATGTGTGTGTGTGTGTGTGTGTGTGTGTGTAAGTGTACGTGTATATATGTGTGTGTGTCTGGGTGTATCTATGAATTTAATTAGTAGTGAGTGTATTTAATGAATTTGTGGAACAAGGGGTGGGTCTTGATAAGTTATGCTTCTACCCACCCCTTTCGGTCACATGGATTTTGATTTTGGACAGTTTTGGAATGTTGTATTTTGTTTTCTGTTTAGTTGTATTGTTGTATTTAGTTGTATCTCACTCTCCGGCAGTGAGAGCCATGAGAAAGCCATGAGAAAAAGCCATGAGAAAATGAGAGCCAACCACCTACTGGTTGTTGGCTCTCACTGCGGTATTGTATCACTTCCTGTTCCGGAGCACAGCGGTGTTTTTCTGTATCTGTTAGCTGTTTAATCTGCGCAGTTAGATTGATCTAGTTATCTAGATTACGATTTGTTTCCCAGTGTAATCTTTACGTGCCTTAACTAAAGCACTCCTTCTGCTGAATCACCTCTAAATTATTCACTTTGCGTGTTTTTAGGAATCCGCTAGGTTAGCGTAGCTACTAGCTCTTAGCCGATTTAGCATGGCGGCTTCTCCTGTCTCTCCCACACTTTTCTGCTCTGGGTGTGAGATGTTTAGTTATTCCTCGGCCTCCTTTAGCAGTAATGGTACTTGTAATAAGTGTAGCTTATTCGTAGCTTTGGAGGCCAGGCTGGGCGAATTGGAGACTCGGCTTCGCACCGTGGAAAATTCTACAGCTAGCCAGGCCCCTGTAGTCGGTGCGGACCAAGGTAGCTTAGCCGCCGTTAGTTCCCGCCTGGCAGATCCCAAGCAGGCTGACTGGGTGACTGTGAGGAGGAAGCGTAGTTCTAAACAGAAGCCCCGTGTACACCGCCAACCCGTTCACATTTCTAACCGTTTTTCCCCACTTGACGACACACCCGCCGAGGATCAAACTCTGGTTATTGGCGACTCTATTTTGAGAAATGTGAAGTTAGCGACACCAGCAACCATAGTCAATTGTCTTCCGGGGGCCAGAGCAGGCGACATTGAAGGAAATTTGAAACTGCTGGCTAAGGCTAAGCGTAAATTTGGTAAGGTTGTAATTCACGTCGGCAGTAATGACACCCGGTTACGCCAATCGGAGGTCACTAAAATTAACATTAAATCGGTGTGTAACTTTGCAAAAACAATGTCGGACTCTGTAGTTTTCTCTGGGCCCCTCCCCAATCGGACCGGGAGTGACATGTTTAGCCGCCTGTTCTCCTTGAATTGCTGGCTGTCTGAGTGGTGTCCAAAAAATGAGGTGGGCTTCATAGATAATTGGCAAAGCTTCTGGGGAAAACCTGGTCTTGTTAGGAGAGACGGCATCCATCCCACTTTGGATGGAGCAGCTCTCATTTCTAGAAATCTGGCCAATTTTCTTAAATCCTCCAAACCGTGACAATCCAGGGTTGGGACCAGGAAGCAGAGTTGTAGTCTTACACACCTCTCTGCAGCTTCTCTCCCCCTGCCATCGCCTCATTACCCCATCCCCGTAGAGACGGTGCCTGCTCCCAGACCACCAACAACCAGCAAAAATCTATTTAAGCATAAAAATTCAAAAAGAAAAAATAATATAGCACCTTCAACTAAAACAGTTAAATGTGGTCTATTAAACATTAGGTCTCTCTCTTCTAAGTCCCTGTTGGTAAATGATATAATAATTGATCAACATATTGATTTATTCTGCCTAACAGAAACCTGGTTACAGCAGGATGAATATGTTAGCTTAAATGAGTCAACACCCCCGAGTCACACTAACTGTCAGAATGCTCGTAGCACGGGCCGAGGAGGAGGATTAGCAGCAATCTTCCATTCCAGCTTATTAATTAATCAAAAACCCAGACAGAGCTTTAATTCATTTGAAAGCTTGTCTCTTAGTCTTGTCCATCCAAATTGGAAGTCCCAAAAACCAGTTTTATTTGTTATTATCTATCGTCCACCTGGTCGTTACTGTGAGATTCTCTGTGAATTTTCAGACCTTTTGTCTGACTTAGTGCTTAGCTCAGATAAGATAATTACAGTGGGCGATTTTAACATCCACACAGATGCTGAGAATGACAGCCTCAACACTGCATTTAATCTATTATTAGACTCTATTGGCTTTGCTCAAGAAGTAAATGAGTCCACCCACCACTTTAATCATATCTTAGATCTTGTTCTGACTTATGGTATGGAAATAGAAGACTTAACAGTATTCCCTGAAAACTCCCTTCTGTCTGATCATTTCTTAATAACATTTACATTTACTCTGATGGACTACCCAGCAGTGGGGAATAAGTTTCATTACACTAGAAGTCTCTCAGAAAGCGCTTTAACTAGGTTTAAGGATATGATTCCTTCTTTATGTTCTCTAATGCCATATACCAACACAGTGCAGAGTAGCTACCTAAACTCTGTAAGGGAGATAGAGTATCTCGTCAATAGTTTTACATCCTCATTGAAGACAACTTTGGATGCTGTAGCTCCTCTGAAAAAGAGAGCTTTAAATCAGAAGTGCCTGACTCCGTGGTATAACTCACAAACTCGCAGCTTAAAGCAGATAACCCGTAAGATGGAGAGGAAATGGCGTCTCACTAATTTAGAAGATCTTCACTTAGCCTGGAAAAAGAGTCTGTTGCTCTATAAAAAAGCCCTCCGTAAAGCTAGGACATCTTTCTACTCATCACTAATTGAAGAAAATAAGAACAACCCCAGGTTTCTTTTCAGCACTGTAGCCAGGCTGACAAAGAGTCAGAGCTCTATTGAGCTGAGTATTCCATTAACTTTAACTAGTAATGACTTCATGACTTTCTTTGCTAACAAAATTTTAATTATTAGAGAAAAAATTACTCATAACCATCCCAAAGACGTATCGTTATCTTTGGCTGCTTTCAGTGATGCCGGTATTTGGTTAGACTCTTTCTCTCCGATTGTTCTGTCTGAGTTATTTTCATTAGTTACTTCATCCAAACCATCAACATGTTTATTAGACCCCATTCCTACCAGGCTGCTCAAGGAAGCCCTACCATTATTTAATGCTTCGATCTTAAATATGATCAATCTATCTTTGTTAGTTGGCTATGTACCACAGGCTTTTAAGGTGGCAGTAATTAAACCATTACTTAAAAAGCCATCACTTGACCCAGCTATCTTAGCTAATTATAGGCCAATCTCCAACCTTCCTTTTCTCTCAAAAATTCTTGAAAGGGTAGTTGTAAAACAGCTAACTGATCATCTGCAGAGGAATGGTCTATTTGAAGAGTTTCAGTCAGGTTTTAGAATTCATCATAGTACAGAAACAGCATTAGTGAAGGTTACAAATGATCTTCTTATGGCCTCGGACAGTGGACTCGTCTCTGTGCTTGTTCTGTTGGACCTCAGTGCTGCTTTTGATACTGTTGACCATACAATTTTATTACAGAGATTAGAGCATGCCATAGGTATTAAAGGCACTGCGCTGCGGTGGTTTGAATCATATTTGTCTAATAGATTACAATTTGTTCATGTAAATGGGGAATCTTCTTCACAGACTAAAGTTAATTATGGAGTTCCACAAGGTTCTGTGCTAGGACCAATTTTATTCACTTTATACATGCTTCCCTTAGGCAGTATTATTAGACGGTATTGCTTAAATTTTCATTGTTACGCAGATGATACCCAGCTTTATCTATCCATGAAGCCAGAGGACACACACCAATTAGCTAAACTGCAGGATTGTCTTACAGACATAAAGACATGGATGACCTCTAATTTCCTGCTTTTAAACTCAGATAAAACTGAAGTTATTGTACTTGGCCCCACAAATCTTAGAAACATGGTGTCTAACCAGATCCTTACTCTGGATGGCATTACCCTGACCTCTAGTAATACTGTGAGAAATCTTGGAGTCATTTTTGATCAGGATATGTCATTCAAAGCGCATATTAAACAAATATGTAGGACTGCTTTTTTGCATTTACGCAATATCTCTAAAATCAGAAAGGTCTTGTCTCAGAGTGATGCTGAAAAACTAATTCATGCATTTATTTCCTCTAGGCTGGACTATTGTAATTCATTATTATCAGGTTGTCCTAAAAGTTCCCTAAAAAGCCTTCAGTTAATTCAAAATGCTGTAGCTAGAGTACTGACGGGGACTAGAAGTAGAGAGCATATCTCACCCATATTGGCCTCTCTTCATTGGCTTCCTGTTAATTCTAGAATAGAATTTAAAATTCTTCTTCTTACTTATAAGGTTTTGAATAATCAGGTCCCATCTTATCTTAGGGACCTCGTAGTACCATATCACCCCAATAGAGCGCTTCGCTCTCAGACTGCAGGCTTACTTTTAGTTCCTAGGGTTTGTAAGAGTAGAATGGGAGGCAGAGCCTTCAGCTTTCAGGCTCCTCTCCTGTGGAACCAGCTCCCAATTCAGATCAGGGAGACATACACCCTCTCTACTTTTAAGATTAGGCTTAAAACTTTCCTTTCTGCTAAAGCTTATAGTTAGGGCTGGATCAGGTGACCCTGAACCATCCCTTAGTTATGCTGCTATAGACGTAGACTGCTGGGGGGTTCCCATGATGCACTGTTTCTTTCTCTTTTTGCTCTGTATGCACCACTCTGCATTTAATCATTAGTGATCGATCTCTGCTCCCCTCCACAGCATGTCTTTTTCCTGGTTCTCTCCCTCAGCCCCAACCAGTCCCAGCAGAAGACTGCCCCTCCCTGAGCCTGGTTCTGCTGGAGGTTTCTTCCTGTTAAAAGGGAGTTTTTCCTTCCCACTGTAGCCAAGTGCTTGCTCACAGGGGGTCGTTTTGACCGTTGGGGTTTTACATAATTATTGTATGGCCTTGCCTTACAATATAAAGCGCCTTGGGGCAACTGTTTGTTGTGATTTGGCGCTATATAAAAAAATTGATTGATTGATTGTTTTGTTTTGTGTTTGCAAATATTGTATTTCTTTTTTTTCTTTTTTTTTTACCATGTATGTTGAAATAAAATAAAAATTCAATTCAATTCAAAAAAATTCAAAGTGCAGACCTGGCAACCCACCCAAAACAAAAGAAAGGAGCTGTGCCCTCAGACAGACATGATCAAAAACTGCAATAAGTGCTTTGACTTTAAACTTTACCCCAATGGAGCACACGTTTCAAGCTGTAATCACCAGGACTACCCCAGTTAAAGAAGTTCGAACATGACTGAAGCCATTAAGACTATGGATATCCCGAAGTTACCGTGTACTATCAACAATTTCAAGAATTAGAAATTTTTGAACAGTTCAAAAATTGGATCCCAGTTTCAAATCTGGTGCAGATGATAACTATAACTGTGTATGCCTATGTATGTATAACTATGTATAACTATGTATGCCAAGTTTGTTCAAGACTGACAAAGATGGATCAAGATGTTACTATGATGCTTCCAAACCCTGATTTGCTATTCGGGATTCAAAGGGAAGAAACGGTGCTCTGTGGAATAGCCCCATGCAGGCATTCACTCTACACCAGCTGAACCTCGTATGTGTGTCAAAAAAGTGTTTCCCTACTCACTGAATATAAATTAGTGTATTTTAATAGCAGCATCAACTTATTCAAAGCCAACACTGCCTGCCAGTGAGATGTCTATAGATGTTTGTGATATTATAAGTCAGAATTATTTCAACAAGTTTGAACTCATTAAAGGACATGTCGCACAGAAATCGTAACTTAAATTTAGGCTATCAGTGACAACAATCCGATGATACACCAGGATTACTTTGTGCACTCAAAGTACGAGGTCTGTTAGAAAAGTAACGGACCTTTTTATTTTTTGCAAAAACTATATGGATTTGAATCATGTGTGATTGCATCAGCTAAGCTTGAACCTTCGTGCGCATGCGTGAGTTTTTTCACGCCTGTCGGTTGCGTCATTTGCCTGTGAGCACGCCTTGTGGGAGGAGTGGTCCAGCCCCCTCGTCGGATCTTCATTGTCAGGAAATTGGCTGATCGACTGCCGCTTTGCTTCATCAAAATTTTTTCAGAAAGTGTGAGAGACAGCCAAGTGGAAACCAACTGGAAAATTCAGATGGCTTTCAGAGGATCTTATGGGGATCACACAGATTAAGGACAATTACAACTGGATTAAAGACAGCCCACAGCGGCGGATGGCGCACCGCGCACCGAGCAGCAATCAACAGGCTCAAACGACCAGATCATTTCCAAAGTGAACGCTTTGTTGATCCGGGACGTCGCCTGACTACCAGAGAAATGGCAAGACAGCTGGACATAGCACTTTTTCGGCACATTCCACTGTTACAGGAGTTTTTGGAATGGAAAGAGGAGCGGAGAAATTCGCCACGGAGCTGCTCATGGCGCGGGACGAAAGCACCTCCGTGTCGGTCTCACAGGACAAGCCCTAACATGCCCAGCTTTTGCACCATTTGAAAGATTCAGACGGCTTTCGGTAGCTTTTCAGTCGTGTGACTATCCGAGAAATTGTGGACAAGCTGGACATGCCACAACATGTCCTGTGAGGCTTCAATCACGGTGTTGCTTTTTGTTCTGTGCCCTGCGCCTCCGTCCCGACGCGCGAATTTCTCTGCACGTCTTTTCATGACAAAAAACTCCTGTAACAGTGGAATGTGCTGTTCATTTCCAAAGTAAACGCTTTGTTGATCCGGGACGTCGTCTGACTACCACGGAAATGGCAGAAGAGTTTGACATCAGCACTTTTTCGGCATGATTCAAATCCATATAGTTTTTGCTAAAATAAAAAGGTCCGTTACTTTTCTAACAGACCTCGTATAGCTACGGGGTCCGCTGAAAACAGTTTTTCTGACAGCGTTTACATAGCTTTGACAAAATTTCCCAACGTGCTGTTGAAAGGAATGTAGCTGCTAATGTTAAGGCTTACAATCATGAATACTTTGATGATGTGTTGCTAACGGAACATGAAATAATGTGTAATGTCCTTTAAGACTGAACCCAACTTATGTGAGCTTCTCCCTTTCAGACCAAGTATGACGCATTAGTGGCTTGTCCCTTTAGTGCCCAATCTGACACGAGAAAATTATAAAACACGTCAATCTTTTAAGATTCATGTCTGTTGAAATGCTTCAGTGTTGCACCTCTCACTCAGGTCGACAGTTACTGCCTGAAACAAAACTAACAACTTTTCTGATAGTTTAGAGCTGGTGTGCCCAACCAGTCAAACTCATGAAAAAATGTAAAATCTGGTCTCATCAAGAGGATTTAGTGCTGCTATAACAGACTGATGCAGAAGGTGGCAGCAATGCACCAATAAAAATGCTGGCTGCTGTTAAGCGCCATAGAAGAAGAAGAAGGAGAAGAAGGAGGAGGAGGAGACTACAAAAAACAAACAAAAAAACAAACAAAAAACAAACAAAAAAAAAATTGAAAACTTATTTTCATACAGAGCGGGAGGAGGACTTTTTTCGTTCAGTTGAATGGAAAATCCATCTGTCTTATCTGCAATGCAAATGTGGTTTTACCAAAGAGAGATCATTTGGAATGGCATTTCAAAACTAGACATAAGAAGAGCTACGATGGAAACTTCCCATGTAAATCACCTCTGCATTTCTGAAAAGTCCAGGAATTGAGAAGTCGGCTAACAGCACAACAGTTCATAAATACGGACGATGTGATGGATGTGGCTAACAAGACTACATGCTCTGTTCAGGCCAGGAGTCTGAGGAGGCATATATTCTTTGTGCAGCTGGAGGAGACACATGCAGAACACACAGATCTGCTGCTGCACACAAACATTAGGTGGCTCAGCAGGGATAAATTTCTGGAAGGTTTTTCTGAATTGTTGCCTGAAATTAAAGCATTTCTGAAATGTTCAAACCATGCTGACTATGCACAGCTAGAAGACAGTCAGTGGCTCTTGGATTTAGTCTTTTGTACTGATCTGACTGACCAGCTCAAGGACAAACATCAACATGATCAGCTCTGCAAACACCTGCTTTCAAGCAGGTTGCAACAGTGTGATCTACGGAACTTTCCACACCTGGACGCAGAACTTAAGCATCAGGGCAAAGACTGTGCGGCGCTTGAGAGTGCACGTTATGATGATCAAGTGCAGAGCATGTTATCAGAATTTTACAGGCACTTTACCAACTTTGCTTCCATTGAGCTTATTGTCAGTTTTTTCTGTTTTCCATTTCAGGAAAATATGTGGATTGTATGAAATCCAAAGTGGAATCACTGCTCAACCTGGATAGCTTGTGCTACTGAGAATGAGACACACTGAATAATGACACTGAGCTCAAATCCAGAGCAACATCTGACATGAATCTAATGCAGAAAAAGAAGTACCCCAACCTCAGACAAACTGCACAGAAATTTTGGATCAACATGTGTGTGAGTCTGCCATTTCACATATAAAAATCACCAAGTCAAAATACAAATCTGCCATGACTAAAGACCACCTTCCAGCCTGCTTACAGCTGGCACTCAGCTCCTTCTGTCTGGACTATGAGAGGCTAGATGCCTCCTCTCAGTGCCAGAAGTCCCACTAAGGCAGAGAACAACTTTTCCAACTTGAATTGGGCATTGTATTATTTGAGTTGTTTGTTGTTGTTGTTGTTGCTACGGACCAGTCCTAGGTCTGCTTGTGCTTATTCTTTGCACATTCACTTCAATGCTTTATTATTGTTAAAACTTTATCTTTGTGCCAGAAAATTGTGTTATTATATTGGTGCACAAATTGTGGCTATGCTCTGGCTTTCGATATGGCTTGGTAGATCTTGATGCAGTCAACTTTAAAAGTAGATCTCAGTTCAAAAAAAGTTGGGCACCCCTGGTTTAGAGCAATAAAAATCCAAATAAACGGCATTACCCATAATGCAGTTAGCCTCCCTCAGGTGTATTTCAGTGAATCAATGTGCATTTCATTGGTCACACATCTTGAAAATGATGACATCTCTTAGAACAGACTCCCTTTGCTTCATGCTCTGAAGGCAGAAGCACCCATTTGTTGCTTCCAATCTTAATGGATTAATAACCACAACCCCAAATCAAATTCACATCAATCCAAGATCTGGTCATCACCCGATATTAATTATAGTTTGAGATATGCAGCTGACAAATACATGAATGTTGCTGAAAGTCAACACAAGTCGGTTTTGTTGCTACTTGAATTTGCAACTACTCTTCATCCTGGGTTAGCCTGCTGTGTAGCAGCCAATCTTATAAGATGCACAAACAGAATGAGCTCTAGCTTAATTGGAGATCTGCAGGTCTTCTTGCTTATTTGTGGTTTACTGTTAAATACATGGAGAAAAAAAAAACAGGGCAGAAGAATGAATGGCTCCAGACACAAGTCTCACTCTGTTAGTCGAATAATGCATTAACCTAAAGAAAAAAAAAAAAGACTACAAGAAGAGGAAAAAAAAAAAAATTCTTCAGCAGTACTATAAGAGGCAGTGGGTCCAAGTGCACACATAGATGTCGGTCAGATAAAGCTTTCAGCAGCACCACAGCTCACACTGCGGGGGGGTGAAAGCCACTCATCACACTCTGTCCATATCTGAGTGTGAGGCACAACTCTGGTGGGAGCACCAGTCAAAAAGCATCGCCTTTATTTTGGCAGCTACCACTGGTGCCACTTAGTGCCTTAACGCACACACATACACAAAGGCTTGTGTAAACTACCATTTATTATGGGTCAAAAGAAGGTCAGGCTTTGAGAAAGAGGCCAGCACACAGCAGGTAGCAGACTGCACATCCTTTAACATTCAGGCTGTGTTCCACAACGCAGCAGAGATGAGTGAAATGGACACGTGGAGGAGAAAATGCACACTACGATGGGTAGCTTTGCACAACTGGGACAAGGAGAGCTATCGGATGTGCATACATCTGACATGATTCAATTCTCAGTCACATATATTCTGACTGTAACCAAAGCTGCTATACACAAACACCCTGTATAAACTTGGACTTGTGTTTTTCTATTACTGTAGCCTGTGGAAACTGAAGAACCATCTAAATAATGGCAAGAAGGCAACAGGACCGATTAACTCTGCTTTCCGATTATACCATCTCTTTAAACTTTTTTATATTAGATTTTTTTAAAAAAAGAAAAGGCTCCCACATTATATGCAGAACTGTAAAAGATGTTCTCTTGTTGTCGTGAGGTAGTTTAAAAATAAAATGATCTGGGATGAAAGTGCTTGTAGATCTGCAGAACCAGAAATATGGCCTACACAAGCATTTTTATATTATCCAATTACTGTGACAGAAAAAAATAACTTTTTGGGGGGAGGGGGATCTTTGTTAAATAAGTATGTAAAATATGAGATACAGGTTGTGTCATTTTGTTCGTCACAAAACATTAACCTTAAAAAAAAAAAAAATAGGAGAAGAGGAAAAAGTTTTCTCCAGCATAACCCAAATGATAAGAGGTAGTGTCCAAGTGAGCCACTCATAACACTGTACATATTTGTGTGTAAAGGCCAAGAGGTAAATTGCAATGACATCAGAAGAAGCCCTCCAGGAAGTACAAAAACTTACAGTTCCTTGACTGGCCGATTGACGCTGGCACAGAGCACATTCCCATAGGACTCCGTGTTAAAATGGCCAACTTTCGAGCAGAAATAAGCATGTTTACAGCCTGGTACAAAACACAGTTTTGGTCTGTAAAGATAGTTTTAACCTCCATAACAACTGTATGGGGTGAACTTTTTTCTAACTTATTATTACAAACACCTGGAATAATATAGCTTGTTGAGTGGTGCAACATCTTAATGGGTCATCTAAGATGCCTCTGCTGCAATTTTCACGCTGAGTGACATTCTCATTGGATTTAATGTTGTATGTTAATGCAATTGGTACTTTTAGCAACTGTCAGTAGCTTCATCCGCTAGGTCCACTTAATGTATGATTACTTTGAAAATAAGCAGCTCATAACTTTTAATGTCTACAACAATGTAAATCGTGAGCACCACCACCACACAATCCCCAAAAATATGATTTAGTAAACACCCAAACCAAGGTTAGCTTATTAACTTAGGTGGTTCAGACACAAAGAGAGGGGCATGGTCAGGCTTCTTCCAACAGGCACGGATTCACTCACACTCCACCCCTTTATGCATTAATGAGACCAACATGGCACTGCTGTGAACATGGTGATGCCCAGACATGGGCTTTATATCGGCTGTTCCAGGTCTACATACAAAACCTACGGGTGATGTCATGCAGGCTTAGTCCAGTATATATACACAGTCTATGGTTCAGGCACAACTCTGGTGGGAGAACCCGTTAAAAATTATCACCTTTATTTTGGCATATGTGGTAATTTTTCATCTATAAAAACCAGAGTTCCCATGAGATAAAAAAGCTTTTCAACCTACCATCCCTGGTTCTCAAGACCAGGCACCTAAGTGGCTCTACTCTACTCTTTTCTACTATTTTACTCTTCCTTTTTAGATATACCTTTATATACTAGCACAGTTCCACCTTAGAATTGGAATATAATATATAAGATATACCTTACTGAATTTTCATGTTCTTGAGAGGTAACTACATAATTTATTTTACTGTATTTCCTGCAATCTATATAATAATAATAATAATAATAATAATAATGACATGGATTTATAGAGCACTTTTCAAAACACCCAAAGCGCTTTACAAGTTGCATTATTCATTGACTCACACATTCACACATTGCTGAGCTACTAGTGTAGTCACAGCTGCCCTGGGGCAAACTGACGAAAGCGTGGCTGCCATTCTGCGCCTACAGCCCCTCCAACCACCACCTCATTCACGCACAGGCAAGGTGGGTTAAGTGTCTTGCCCAAGGACAAAACGGCAATATGCGGATTTTTGAGTGGTTGGGAGCTAGATTCGAACTGCCGACCCTTCGGTCATAAGATGGCTCGGTCTACCAACTGAGCGATGGCCACCCCAAGTGCCCTCTGTTTGCGTGTATGCATGCGTGCGTGTGTGTGTATGGCTTTGATCACAGAGAAACGGAACAGCTGACATTTGCTGTTTGGTATGCTTATGTATTTGGGTCAAGAATAAAAGCTGTAAAAACAAAGTTGATAGGACTAATATTTTTGGAGAAATTAGCGATAATAGCTAACAATGAAAGACAGTGAACAATGGACGTTGTGCTGCAATCCACAATGGGAGTTCCGCATTTTAGGGTTTTAAATGTTATTGTGGTTCATGTTAGTTTAACAGTGTTGTTAGTGTTATTGATTTATTGTGTTTTTGTAGTTCAATTGGTTTAGTCAGTTTAGTTAAGTGTCATGACGCGAAACAATCTGTGTGCAATATTTAAACGTTTTTTTCAGTTTAATGTCTGAAAACAGAACTAGCCGGATAAACTCAGCCTTCCTCTGTCATATGGCACAAGTTAAATAACTGTACCACTGTGACGCACTCAAGTTCATTTAAATAAAAAAAAAAAAAACACAACCTTTCATCATACAACTTTACATCTTTCCCACAGTTTATCACAAACTAATGTAAAGTTGAAAGTGATGTTAAAAAATAAATTCTGTAATGATAGTAAGCTCTGTGAGATCCTGTGGCAACTGATACATGTGTCTATTTCATTGAATAACGTGTGAGTGCTACGTGAGGAAGATAAAACAGTGATTATATCATCTTTGGGCTCTGTAACAAAGCAATGAGCCAACAACTTGGTGTGTGTGTGTGTGTGTGTGTGTGTGTCTCTCTCCATTGAGAGCTTTGCAGGGAACAGAACTACTGCTGTAATGTTATTTGAGAATGTTCCGACTCTCTCTCCATCTCTGTTCACCCCCACCTGTCTTTCTCACTCGAACACAAAGAGAACAAAACTTTCCTACTGTGTAAAGAACAAAGTCATGTGTGTATTAAACAAGGCAGCTTCTCCATCAATTAAAAGGTTTTCTGCCAAACATTCTATCACATTTGTAAAATGGTGAGAAATGGGGGGGGGGTTAATTAGGGGTCATTAAGTTTTCTTTTTAATATTTGAACAAATTAAAATTCTGATGGACACAGGTGAGAACTGCTCAACCTTCCAATTTAGCCCATGCTGGCATATTCTAACATGAAAAATAAAATAGTCTTATTCAATTATTTTTAAAGTATCATTCGCAAGACTGTGGTGGCCACTTTTGCTTTTAAATAAAAATGAACATCAATAATGCAACAATAATAGACCCACATGAAAATTATTTTAAAATAACTTACAAAAAAAATAAACTACAAATACAATTTATATATTTATCTGCATTGTTATTTTAACTAACAAATTCAAACAGCATACCAGCTTATTATTTCCTTATTTTTTTCTTTTTTTTCATGACTGAAAAAAGATCACCATTTGCTTGCTACAATTGTAAGGCTTGTGTGGATTTTAGCTCACGAAAATCAGTTTTATGAAACAGTTTCATTGCAAGTCTGTATTATATATATATATATATATATATATATATATATATATATATATATATATATATATAAAGCATTATGCAAAACTACCAAAAGCTTTCAATAAAAGAGATTACAAATACCTCAAAACATTCATTAAGAAAAAAAAGAAAGGTATCATTTACTTAGTTTTACTTGCATGCTCTCACAATTTTAAAGAGCAATCAGCCTTTTATTTGCAGAAAAAAGCCACCAGATATTTTGCAGCCCTGTAAGTTCTTCTCGGCCATGCTACCCGCTATAAACACATTTTACAGTCTGTTTTTCAAAGGCTTCAACATTGCATTGAAGCCAGCTAAGTGACACTGGGAGAGGGTGTGAATGGCTTGTCGAAGCCACAGACGCACATGCAGACATTTTAAAACCAGTCGTCTCAGCATTGCAGGCAGACATGGTGGCACTGATCACATAAATTCAACCCAAAACATTTAAAAGTGGTTGTTTTAGGAGGGCGTATGGCTTCTTTCTCATGGACCTACTGCTGCCACGTAAAAGTTGCATCTTTTTTACATGAACTAGATTGTGCTCTATAGTTTGTGTGTTAAATACAAAGCGAAGAAAGAAAAGAGGAAAGAAGTTGTAACAGAATAAAGAATTAGTATACAGAAGGACGCAGGAAACTTTCTACGATTGGAAAGTCTCTCTCTCTCTCTCTCTCACACACACACACACACACACACACACACACACACACACACACACACACACACACACACACACACACACACACACACACACACACCATAAAGTAGGTTGCTATTAATATCCAGACTGAAGGCTAGCATGTGAGATTAACAAATGGATAGTTAGTTGTTGAACAAGTAAACATAGGACATTTTCTTGGCTACATTTGCTGTCGACAGCAGCATGTGTAGGCATAGTGATAATAACCACAGATAGCAACACTGTCCTCTAACAATTTTAAATGACATATTTGGACACCTCAAGAAAACCGTTTAGTGACCTGGCCTAATATATTCTTATTTTAAGTGAGTCCACGTTTCCTGCACCGTTTTGTTTTTGTTAACGTTAATCAGTTTTGGACTGCTCATGAAGTTTGTTGTAAGGGAAGTCTATGTCCATGGGAAATCTTCTACCTCAATGACTGATCGAGCATTAATAAGATGATTGTTTATCATTGTCAATCATTTTATTCAGACCGTAATCTTCATGTACTGATAGTTGTCTTTTCAACTGCCCTGTCTTTGAAAACACCGGTCTATATGGATGTTTAGCTGCTACATTTTTCTAGCAGTGCATATTCTGCCAATCTTGTGTTGTGCATGGCCACAGCAGACACACATCCCACTGAGTCGGCCCTCGGGTGCCAGACTCTTGTGGCTGGATTGTGTCAAACTGTAATTAGGCTGGGTTAAATTGAGAGGAAACATTTTACTGTAACATACGTACGTATGTATGTACAATGACAAAGTCTTTTTCTTACTACTTCTTCACCTCTGTCAAGTTCAATAAACTATGTATTTTTACTTGCTATGGATTATTACTTGCCTCAGATTGTTGCTGCTGGTGTGAATGACCTCTATGGCCTGGTGCCGTCATTGTCCGTGTATCAGGTGCACGCACATGCACACACACACGGCCCCAAAGTCCAGTAGCTTGGTTAGAACCACAGAGATTAATATGAGTACTCAAGTCCGCACTCCCAGTGCTGCCTACTAAACGTGAATGTCCTTCATGGACAGCGACATGACCTCCTAACCGGCCAAAATATTGAAGAAGTGCCCAGATGTTAATGCAGTTCTGACCTGGATAATGGAGCCAGTAAAATTAATTTACATTAAATTATGTAAGGAAAGTATTAAACTTACTCTGACACCCACACATTCCAAAATATTAGTGTTGAAAGTTACAAAGATCTGATCTGTTCCAGCTGCGATATATCAGTAGTGCAGCCGAGCTGACCTGATGCTGCTGTGTTCAGCGTAGCGTGGCTCAATTCATTACAATATATACAAAGTTAATGATCAATTATTTTATATATATATATATATATATATATATATATATATAAAAATAATTGATCATTAACTTTGATAGGATTCCAAATGAGTTCTCCACCGTGCAATGCGGACAAGGCACCTGCAGCTGTAAACGATTTCAAATGGTTTCATCAGCCAATAGTTCTGAAAGCAAATGGGTCATCAGCTATGAAATTATCATTTTATTTTTATTTTAGTGTTGAAAGTTTAAACAAATCCGATATGCTCCAGCTTCCAAATTCTGCAGACATGAAGTCACAAAAATCACAAAATCCAGATGGGCACACAGAGTGCATTAATTAATTCCACATGGTCCGCATTTAAATCCATTTTTGCATAGTACTTAATAAAGTCAGCTTTGAATAAAACCCCATTCAAGGTGGTTTCTATAATCATCAGATTTCATACACAGGCATGACACTTTATACCAGTTTATTGCCCAAAAGTCACAGAAGAAGTAACAAGAATAACAAAAACGGTTTAATTATTGATGAAAATGTTTTCCAGCTTTCCAGCATTTTCCACCTGTTTCTTGACGAGACTCATTGAGCGTCAGTTCGCCCTGCTTACTGAGTTGCCCTGATCTAAAATGGCAACCACGCCTCCTTGCCAGGACACGTCTCGTGTGACTGACTCTAGTACTTATATTAACCTCTGTGGTTGGAACCTGTTTAATTATGACTATTATTTGTGTTTATGACATTTTCGCTTGGTTGGTGGTCATAAGAGTTATGAGTTTTGTGTACACACATACTGCCTGACTCTTAAAGGAGCTACGCTACTACATGGCCTGCCACTGCTCATCTGTATACACAATCAGTAAACGTCAACAAAATTTTTTTTAGAGAGACTATTCTTAAGTCAGGGAAGAGTTGATTGCATTGAAGAGACAGATCCAAATCTGTATCAAAGTTTAATTTTTTCTTTAATTCTGGGTATTATAAAACCCAGTTTTGTAATCTTACAAAATACTGTATATCATTCACACTGAGAATTCAACTTTCAATCTGAAACTGACTTAAGAGGACCTCATAGCAAAGATAAAAAAAAAACCTCCCCTGCCACCTTGCTGTATCCCAGAAGTAGGCGTTCACCAAGTGCAAGTTATAATATTTGATATGACAAAGACTGACATTAGAAACAAGACTAAAATCATACTATAGTATGCACCTTAAAACGGCAGATGATGTAGTACACACCTGAAAGCTAAAATGCACAAAGATCAGCTGAAGTAACTTGGCTATTTTGGCTTTGAAATCTGTTCAACACTTCATTTTATTCAGCTACCTCTTTAAATCATGACGCTCAGGTATAATCCAAAACAGCCTTTACTTGGTCTTTAATCCTTGTCTTTTATACATGTTTATGTCTATTCTTGAAAGTTTCGTTTTTCACATTGGTGTATGTGTATTTAGCATGAGATAAACTTACGGTGTGGAGTCCAAGCTGATGCTGTTTGCCTGCGTGGATGAAGCAGACTTATGATTGGATGAGAAGACAGGCAGACTAGGCGAAGCATGGATCACATGATCGACCAGATGCCCAACAGATGATGGCCGCAATCGTGTGCCTTCCTGCACAAATAAAGAGTTCCTGTACAAAAACACAGAAAAAAATGTTTTAAGTTAAGCCTGGCAGCATGTGTTGGTGCCACATCTACAACACTATGGAACCACCTTGGGTCCTGGATGGCAACCATTCAGGCAGGCAACTGGTCCATCCCACCTTTCAAAAGTAACCACCTATCTGCCATAAACAGAAAAAATGGGCATCTATGTGATGGACCATGCACAGAAAAAAGCACCACATGGCCAAAATATCAAAGATGACAATCCCTCACAATGCAAGTGATACTCTTAGTCTTCTTAAGTAACCGCTCATTTGATGTAAAGTCATTCCTGCAATACCCAAGGATCCCCTGAGGAGACCTGGTACCAAAGACACCTACTCGACACCTAACGTCACTGGTTAATGTCCAAGTCTCACAAGGAACCTAAAGATGGGGGCCTTCATTCTCCTGCAAATATATCAGTATCACCTCTGTCCAGTGACCTCATGACTCATTAAGCTGTTCCCAGGTGTCTCTCGATCTCAAAAGTCAAGGACCCAGAGATATCTGTGTGTAGCCTAATTCCGCGTTCACACAGCATGCGACGCGACGCCACAAATTCACTTCCTTCGCCTGGCGATGGACACGCCACCATCGCCCGGTGTGTCGCTCTGCTTGGGCGGAAACGTTCACTGCGAAAATTTGCCTGCATCATCACATAGGAGGAGCTTCCATTCCGCTCACCATCGAATCAACATGGCGGACCTTGATCACACGGAGCGAGTTGCTGTGCTGTATTTGTTGTGGAAAGCCGACAAACGTCGCCAGCGGCACCATCGCTGGATTCACAATATCCTCATGAGACATTCCCAATTCGGGGAGTTTCATCATTTGCTGCAGGAGATGCATATGGATGATGGCCGCTTTCAGCGGTACCCAGTTTGAGGGCCTCCCGTTTGCAGGCGCACATACAAACAAAGAAAAAAAAACCCAAAAAACTGACTGCCGCTGCGGTTCCTCGCTCTCTCTCCCCTCAAACTCTGTCATCATTGTGTTATAAACCAGTCACCATTTGTTTTATAATGCATCTGTGTAGTTAATAAAATGATCTTCACGGACGATTCGTTTGCGCGCGCACGTGAAAAAAAAAAACTGCTGCTGCTGCGGTGCTGCTCGCTCTCCCCTCAAACTCTGTCATACGTCCTGCTCACAGGCTGGCTGCCAGACACAGGACATGTCCACATCAAGTATAAATTCCAGACATCTTCACGTCACTACATATCCAGTCCCTGATTGGTGACAATATCGCGCCACAAACGTACCAATCGCAAATCACTTCATTTGCGTCCATCGCGTCGCATTGTGTGGCTTGAACTTTTCTGGCACCACAACACGTCCTTCCATAGGGATTACATGGCAACCTGTTGCCGCTGTCGCTCACGTCGCGTGCGGTGTGAACGCGGCGTAATGCTCTATTCAGCTACAAAGTAGAAATTTCTACTTTATAGCTGGTCAGCAGGTACTTGCACAATGGGTCCAACTAAGAAAAGTGTGCTACATGGCTGTGGTGTCACAGCTGACATTCTCTCTTGATGCAAATACTCTTGGCATTTGAGACGCTATTCCAGTGGTTTCAAGGATCCTCCAAAGTGATCTAGTACAAAAAAAAAAGACAATCATCTTTGCTCACTGGTTAGTAATAGAATAATAATACATTTTATTTATACAGCACTTTTTGTTGTAGATTACACATTTCAAAGTGATTAGCAATTAAAAATAACACATCAGTTAATAACAGTAAAAATAAGTTCCTTCAGCTTCTGCCTTGTTTATAATTGGCGTCGCCACAGCAGATCTGAGGCGGATCTGCATGTTGATTTGGCACAGGTTTTACGCCGGACAACTGCAAACCCACACTTCAATTTGTCACTCAGCTTCTCAAGTGCTGCAATCAAGGCAACCAATGCTTTCACAGATATCACATCATCATCATCCATGAAGTCAAATCAGTGAACATTTTCCTCATTTTCTCTCAGAGACCACCTCAGAGTTAAAGGCATTTTTTTCTTCCAAAAAAAAAAAGGAAATAAAGCATTAAAAATCTATTTCAGTCGTTTTCTGGTTTTGGCTGCTCTTGTCACCACAACAGATAAACCATTTCCATCTCACCCTGTCTTCTGCATTTCATCTGTCAAAAGCATCCTCTTTGGCCTCCCTCTTCTCCTCCTGCCTGGTGGCTCTATCCACGGCATCGTTCTCCCTATATACCCTTGGTCCCTCCTCTGCACATGTCCAAATCATCTAAATCTCACCGCGCTGACTTTGTCTCCAAACCATCCAACCTGAACTGTCCCTCTGATATGTTCAATCCCAATCCTGTCCATCCGTCACCCCCCACCCGCAATCTTCAGCATACATTTCTGTAAGCAATGTGTCACCAGTCAATACTGTACACACACAGGGAGACAGACACCCTCTCTACTTTTAAGATTAGGCTTAAAACTTTCCTTTTTGCTAAAGCTTATAGTTAGGGCTGGATCAGGTGACCCTGAACCATCCCTTAGTTATGCTGCTATAGACGTAGACTGCTGGGGGGTTCCCATGATGCACTGTTTCTTTCTCTTTTTGCTCTGTATGCACCACTCTGCATTTAATCATTAGTGATCGATCTCTGCTCCCCTCCACAGCATGTCTTTTTCCTGGTTCTCTCCCTCAGCCCCAACCAGTCCCAGCAGAAGACTGCCCCTCCCTGAGCCTGGTTCTGCTGGAGGTTTCTTCCTATTAAAAGGGAGTTTTTCCTTCCCACTGTTGCCAAGTGCTTGCTCACAGGGGGTCGTTTTGACCGTTGGGGTTTTACATAATTATTGTATGGCCTTGCCTTACAATATAAAGCGCCTTGGGGCAACTGTTTGTTGTGATTTGGAGCTATATAAAAAAAAAAATTGATTGATTGATTCAAAATGTACAAGATCTGTTAGAAAAGTATCGGACCTTTTAATTTTTTGCAAAAACCTGATGGATTTGAATCATGTGTGTTTGCATGAGCAAACCTTGAACCTTCGTGCGCATGCGTGAACATTTTCACGCCTGTCGATTGCGTCATTTCCTGGCAAGCAGCCTTTGTGTGGGACGTGTTTTGTGCGTTCGGCGGATTTTCATTTCAGGCGGCTTTCGGTGACGATGCTTTGGGCATCACGCAGATTAAGGAGCGGTACAACCGGTTTAAAGACATCTGTACAACGGTGGAGAGTGAGCCATGCTCCGGTCGGCCATCAACATGCTGAAACGACCAGATCATTTCAAAGTGAACGCTGTGGTGATGCGGGACCATCGTGTGACTATCCGAGAAATTGCGGAAGAGGTGGACATCAGCACTTTTTCGGTACATTCCACTGTGACAGAAGATTTGGCCATGAAAAGAGTGGCTGTGAAATTCATGCTGCTGCAAAAGCGCCTTCGTGTTGAAGTCTCACAGGACAAGCTGTGACATGCCCACCTCTTCCACCATTTCTCGGATAGTCACACGACTGAAAAGTCACCGAAAGCCATCTGAATCATCTGAATGGTTTCCACCTGGATGTCGCCCAGTTTCTGGCAAAATTTGATGCGGCGCTGCTCCAGTCGTTCCGTCTTTTTCCTTGAAATGAAAATCCGCCGAGCGCACAGCACACATCCCACACAAAGGCTGCTTACCAGAAAATGATGCAATCGACAGGCGTGAAAAAGTTCAGCATGCGTACGAAGGTTCAAGGTTTGCTCATGCAAGCACACGTGATTCAAATCCATCCGGTTTCTGCAAAAAATAAAAAGTTCTGATACTTTTCTAACAGACCTCGTATTAAACATTTCAAGTAATTGTTGCAGTTTAGTTAAATGGTCCTCATCAACATTAAATATGACAAACATAATCCAAACATTACCCTGCTGCCAACACCGGGGCATTGACTCACTGGTTGGGTGTTCCAGGTGGTGAACGAGTGGGCAGGCTCTGTGTTTCCAACCTCTCATCTGATAGGCTGTTCCGGCTGACCGAGTCCCAATCAGTACCACCCACAAGCTTCCGTGCCAATGGCTTGCTAGGAGATCTGGTGAGACCATGAAATTATTTCAGTTTTGTCAAACACAAGTTTGGTGGGGACTGAATAAGAAATTATGTTTGTCAATATTTACCTGGCAAACACTCTGTCCTTAATGCCTTTCTCTTTGCCATACTGCACTGACTGAACCTCTGTCCGCCCACTAAACAGAAACAAACATTGCAATATTACAAAAAAGGTGAAATGTCCAACAAATGTGGCATAAAAATGAACAATGTGGAAATCTGACAAGAATTACACAATTTTTTGTTGATGCTTTAGAAGAGCATGTAAGCTTTTCAACAACCAGTGAAGAAGCTGCATATAATGTCTTAATTTTCAACACACACATACACGATTCAGAGCATGTCCCGACTCTGAGCATTCAGTGGGATTGGTTTTCAAAAATCACACACACATCATCATAGCAAACATCTCAGCAGTCCATCATCTTCAGCACCAAAATATTCACTTTCATTGCATCACTGTAGCTCAATAATGCATCACAAGAAGCTCGTAGCTCCCATTTCATCTCACTTACAGAAATAACAAGGAAATAAAAATGCAACTTGTGAAGTAAAGCCAAGTTGTCACAAAAAAAGGGTCAACATGAATAGAGGAGTAAGGTAGGTTGTTTTTTAATCTCTTAAAATCTTCCAGATTGGAGTGGACACAAGGCTGCAGTGTGTTTGCAAAGATACACATGAAAATATCAACTTCATACAGCAGCTGACTCAAACTTGTTTCCCTGTATCGAGCGCATACTTCTGTTAAGTCTTGAAAAGGCTTCTGTCAGAAAGTTAGAACCAAAGAAAATTCCTGAATTTAGATCCGAACCATCCTCATCATCCCATCACTTGATCCCAGTTGTAAAATTTAGCTCCTCAAAACATCTTTAAAAAAGAAATTATGCTGGTAATGTTTCTATTATTCCGCAACCCTTAATTGGACTAAGCGGCTGAAGATGAGTGTGTGTTTCTATTAAAATATGTAATGAGTGTTGTTCTGATGGACTCGATCTCACCATGTGAGCTTTACGTACAGCTGGCATCTTTTAACCAGCCTTCATTTGGTTTATCAACTTCGCCCAGACTATTACTCGTGACTTGGCCAGTACTGGAAATACTAGCTTTTAATTGACTATTTACAGTATGTGTTTGTCTTCCCCATTCGAGGAAAAACTTTCCAGGTGTTTTGTGTTAGTTCTGGCTTCTCCACTTATCGACTGAGTGAGTCCTGTTGACTTTACCAGTATCTGAACTTTGAGCCCAACGTGAAGTAGTGAGCAAAGAAGTTCTTCTGTGGTGGGATGGGCCGTTCCAGCCTGAAGAAGGTGTGGTGCTCCACGCATGCCTTCCACAGGTTCTTACAGGCCCGATAATTCACCATGTTGAAACCAAGCAGCGTCTCCCGGGATTCATTCTGTGTCCACAAAGAGAAAGATGACTGTTAGAGGAATGTGTCATGGTTTTGTCATCATGGCCTATCAGGCAACTCAAAAATGCAATGTGTAAGATGATGGAAATGAGAATAATCTGCAGTTCTAAACAGAAATATAATGCATTTGACAGCCATCTACTGTAAGAAAAGCTGCATTTTACAGCTCAGTCATAAAATACAAACTGTACACTAGTTGGCACTCAGATGGATAATAACAGTAGCTGGACAGACATACAAATTGATGAACAGAGACACAAAAGTTCACCTCCTTCAATTTATTAGCATAACTCAAAAACAATTAATGTTACAATCTTGTATACGAGTATATCTACATTACAAGGTCAAAAAATGAGGATAAAGTGAGTAAAGATCAATTTATGAAGATCAATCCAAAAAGCAAATATGTTTTTCTTAAATAATGAACATACCAGCCTCCCCATGGCCATTAACAAGACATAGCAGGTTCAGAAAATGAACGCCTGTGTGCAATTCAGCACCTAAACAGCATATACAGTTGTGTACAAAATAATAGCAGTGTGTTTAGAAAAGTGAGTAAAGCCCAAAATCCTTAGAGTAGCTTTTATTTCCATGTGCATTGGGAACACTGCACATTGTATTCCAATTCAAAACATTAAGTAAAATGTATCAAATTTGTTATTTCTTTACAGAAAGTGAAGAAAACGGGACATTAGGCTGTTGAAAAAAGTAGTGTTTGCATTTTCCTGTCTGTGAAAAACAGGTGTCAAACAGGTGGCCCTTATTTAAGGATGAAGACTGCAAATGTTGTACATGCTGGTTGTGGTGTTTTCTCTCTGAAAAGCTGACCTTTCTCGCTTTCTTTTTAAAACACACTGATATTATTTTGAACACAACTGTACATCTATCATTATATCTGTGTCGCAACAAAATCTATACTTTCTGAATGTTGAGACAGGGCCTAAAGATTAATGAGTCCCACAACATAAGACGGGCACAAACCTTCTGTATTTTACATCACAAATGATAAACATACTGTCAGTCACCTCGAGGTGCTACACACAAGTAAAGCCCCTTTCACACCGGGCCTGCTTCGAGTTGCTTCATGTGGCATCATGACGACACAGGGATGTCTGCGTCAGGTGCACACAGCGGGGGGGGGGCAGAGAGAAGGTGAGAACGCAGAGGAGGATCTGCAGGCAGTTTGGCTGCAGGCAGACTGTGTACTCTTGATTTCTCTTCTAGTTTATATTTGTTCTTGTGCAGGGCTGCAGGGCTGCACTCTGATTTCTGTTATACTTGTAGCTTATCTTTCTTCCTTTGACCGTGAGCTGTGTGCGTGCGTCATCAAACAGGCCGTGAGTAAATGTGGAGATGTACAGAGTTATACTTGATGTGGACATGTCCTGTCTCTGGCAATCAGTCTGTGAGCAGGACTTATGTCCTTTAATTAACACAATTATGAGAGAGTTTGAGGGGAGAGTGAGGAACTGCCTGCAGCCAGCCAGTTTTTTTCTTTTAATTGTTCACATGTGCGCACGCGAACAAATTGTCTGTGAGTGGACTGGAGATGTCTGGACGTTTTACTGGATGTGGACATGTCCTGTCTCTGGCACTCAGTCTGTGAGCAGGACTTTTATGGACTTGATTTAAACACAGCTGTGAGAGAATTTAAAAGCGAGGAGCTGCTGCAACAGCCACGATGAGCTCTTTTTTCTGTGCTCTTTGAGCGTGTAGTTTTTACTTAATTGTGTACACGGTATAAAAACAATCCTGCGTGATTTATACTTCGGGAACAATGGAACACTGCAGGAAATTGGCATTAGGTAACGTTGCATTGTGAGGGTGTGGCTTCCAGTCACATTGAGTACTGTTGCGATGCCCTGACTTGTGTTGAAACCACTTCCTTTTTTGTGTCCTGTGCTTGATGCAGAAAAAATTAAACATGTTTAATTTTTGGCGTCCGATTCGCTTCATCCTTTCCGTCCCTCGTGTTGTTGTGGCATTGAGCTCCATCATCTCAGCACTAGGTTGCATCCACGTGGCGTTGTCATGACGATGCATGACACAACTCGAAGTGGGCCCTGTGTGAAAGGAGCTTAACACTATTGTGTGGTTTTGTTTGAAATCCCCGAATCAGTTTAGGAGGAGTTGCGCTTAAGACTCTTGGACAGATCAACAGACAGATTCTTATCTCTAACCGCCCAGTCACATAATAAAAGCCCAATATAATTAATCTCAGCAATAACTCTCCTCTCGCTGGAGAAGCAAGCAAAGGGAAAAATTCAATTTTCTTTCAAGAGTTGATCTGCTTGGCATTGTGACAACACCAATATTTGTTGAGGAAACACACATCAATTGAATATGACAGCTCTGTCACTGTGGATGTTGTTTTGTGGAGATGTGAGAAAGAGGAGGGAGTGCAGACACACACAGGAGGATTAAACGTGAGACAATGAGGACAAAGACAACAGAGGGTTAATCTCACCCTGATTACACAGACATACAGCTCACCTAATGTTTACCACACAGTATTTATGGCAAACACACACCAAGGATAACCTCCTCTATACCAAAATAGAAACAAACTGCTGGAGGGAGTCGGTTTCTCAACAGTTAAGTGTACATGTGTGTCCACTCACCACCTCTCTTTTCAGCTGGATGAAAAACTGTTTGCACTTGAAGGAGATTTTCACTATTTTCAACCTGGAAGGGAACAAGAACAAAATTGGAGGGAGGGGAGACAGTATGTTTGAGGTGAAAGAAGTCAATAAGGTGGCTTAAAACAGTGTTAATTAAAGTCTTACTGTTTCTAAAAATTATGGGTCATATAAATATACTAGGCCTGGTGCTTTCACTCTTACTCTAAGGTGGTTAAGAAGTGGACTAGAACCAGTGATCCAAGATGATAGCGGGATACATTTCGTACCAGGACTCTCGTGTACATCTGGAATTACCTTATGTTAAATAAGCAATTACTTCGGCAGACTCAGTACTACTAGCATTGTGAGGAAACATCATTTACAACACTATAAACAAGTGGCAAGTTTTCCACAGCGTGATCCAACATGTGGGCGTGTCACTGTTGATAACCCAAACAACAGGACAAGGCTCAGGAAATGCCGAAGTAATACCTGGCTGTGGCAGACAGATGGCTACACTCAGGAAATATAGGGGTGGACGAGTTGTGGGCCCTTGGTTTCCAAATGAGACCAAGGGTGGTTCTGTAGGGACCTTAGACAAAACTGTTTAAGTACCTGTGGCTCACTCTTGGGCCTACTGTACTAGAAATGATTCATCTATCACTAACCTCAGGATCTGTTCCTAAATGTTTCAAATCTGCGGTGATTAAACCATTGCTAAAGAAGTCTAAGCTTGAACCTAGTGCAGGGCTGGGCAGTCGTGCCGTGAAGAGCTGAGGTTTTCCTTGCTACCAATCACCTCAGCAGGTGATTTCATTGACGACCAGGTGTTTATGTTCAGGGGACAAGCTCATCAGCATCCCACCGGCCCTCACTACCTACCCCTGCCATAGTGTATTGAAAAATTATAGGCCGATATCAAATCTACCATTTTGTTCTAAGTTCTGGGTAAAGTGGTTTCAGAGCAGCTCATGGGCCACCATGCTGAGAAGAATCTCTTTAAACCACTGCAGTCTGCATTAGAGGTACACCGACATCACTTTTTTCCAGACCGAGTAGAAGTACGAGTACATACATTTTGGAACTCGTCGATACCGAGTAACGATACGAATACTTAATGATACCATTACAGTTTTATGATTACTTTGAAAATGTTTTATTCAACAGTTGTTGCTTAGTTTTTAACTGTAAATGCTACCAATATCATTAGCTTTGTTGTTATTTACAAATATTTCACTTAAATCGTGTAACTTCACTTTTTCACTACAACAAATTGTTGTTTAACATTAACCGTGTGTTTCTTAACAAACGTGACACTGTGTTGCACGCGCCCACACACGGTGTCGCAACACAAGGCAAAACGTAGTAATTTTAACATTATTTTTCTCTGTGATTCATGGGATAATTTCCTCCTGTTCAGACAGAATTATTAATTAAATGGCTCAGCTGAGCTGTATAATTAACCCTCTGGGGTCCGAGGGAATTTTTTGGACAGTTCACTCGCCTGGCATAAATGTTTTATTATTGCTGTTAACAGCTCTCCCTGCATCCCACAATCAAGTTTTATGTTTCTTTTTATTCCCAGGACAACCTGTTCTTTCATAATATATATGCTTTTGTTGTGTTTTATAAGTGTAATAAAGGTTTACAATCAGAAATAAAGGAAAAAGTAAAGTGGAAAATAATTTTCCACACACATTTATTCAAAACACACAGCAAACTATAATAACTGTTTTGGGACTTTATAAAGGTAATTTGAGGTCTTGTGTGAAAGACTGTACAACAAAAAAGTTCAAGCAATAAACACAAAGGCACAGTTTGAACAATATATAGAAAATGGTCTATGCGTTTTTGTCTGTCTTCATCCCAAAGCAATTTCTGTCTGCTATTACACAAAGGTTACATCACAAATTTCTATTTCTGCTGTGTTTTGGAGTCTTCTGTCTGACTCTGCAATCAGATTTCATTTCACACTTTGGCTCCTACAGTCTGAGGAGCAACCCCTCTCCCTCTCCCCATTGATATGGTAAACAGTGCTTTACACCAGAGGGAGGGAGCCACAGAGTAATCCAGTAACATTCAAATGCAAACTAGTGGAGCAATCCTGACAGTTACACACTCTTTGTTTGCTCTCCATCTGCTTTCACTTTCGCTGTGCGTAATATGGCGCAGGGCACATTGGAGGAGTTAGTAGCCTATTGAAATGGGCCAACTAGTAAGATATCACTCCTGAAAATGATCTTTGGTTTATCACGAGGTAAATCTGCCCTACGATTGGATTTTGGAAAACCATGTGACGATGAACCAATTCCGATAGGACACTCGCATTCCGCACGTCATCACACAGCTTCTATGAGGAGTACAAAGATGGCCGATGGCTGGCTCGAAAGTCCGCGGAGTTAACTTTTCAGCAAAAAAAAAGTAAGTTTCTATCTCATATAATTAAAAAGTTATTTATAATTTAATAAAGCTTGGTCCCAGCCGTCATGTTATGTGTCGGACGCAGCTCGGAGAACCGACCAGCGTTTGAAGGACCCAGTATGAAATAAGCAGAGCACGGTACAAAGGCTAACTGAATTTAATACATAACAGTGATACAAAAATAACAGAAAGTGCGGTCTGGCGTGGTGCGCTCCCAGCAGCGCTAACGGTCCGGAGCCAGAAGCTGTTCGGACCCAAGGACCCCGCCGACACCCCCCAGGTGGCCGCAACAAACCGAGTCTGTGAAAGAAGGAACCATTATGTGAGTCCACACTCTACACACAGAGAGAACACTTAAAGGTGTACATAAACAGCAAACACTTCCTGGCTTGATTACTAATCAGCTTCCCAACCTGCAGGCATGGAACATCCAGTTCACAAAACTCCACTGCAGTGGAAGCCGATACATGACTAACATACAGCTCAATATAATAAAGGTGTGAGGGACACCACATTTACTGACTGTATAAATGTTAGTCACAAAATCTAACGTACCTCAGGAAGTGTGCTGACGAGCGTGAGACCTCACCCCCTCCTCTTTCACAGACCGTGCATCAAACCCTGGACGTTCTCTGCATCCACTGATGATGAGATGGCTCCCGAGACGACGATCTCACCCGTCTGGTCACAAGGTCGAGTTTCTGGCAAATACACACTGTATACTCCAGTCTTAAATGCCACCATGTTCCAATCCATATAGATACACCTCAGCTGTGAGTCCTGACGAGCCGCAGGTGATCAGGGTGAGGTCCTGATAACCTCAGCAACACAGCCACTCAGTCCCAAATGCAAGCCACCTGGAAGGAAAAACAAAAGACAGAAACAAAAAGGCAGCCAGGCCCCCCAGCCATACAACACGTCATATACGACGGTGTCAGCCCCAGAGGGATAATGTGGCACAGTGAACCAACTTCTGCCGCAAAGAGCAGCTCATGGAGGCGAGCGGAGGTTCCAACCACAGCGCACAGAGATTCCGCAAACGGATTACCCCTGTAGCAGACCGAGATGCCTGAACACCCAAAACAAGGGCAGAAACTCACCAACCTGATGTACAAGCTCAGCCACTGAAGCCCTGATCGGAGTTCTGATGGAGGAACTGCAGCACAAACTGCTGAAGTCACGGAGGAACTTTTTTCAGCCACACGAGGAATTAAAGTGTTTTGAGATGTTATGTTCCAAACTCTGGAAGCTTTATGTGAATTATTTTTATTCATATAATCATATGATGATGAATTCCACTGAAACGAACAGGTAAGACATTTTATTTACTGTGTGTGTGAATTTACTCCGCATGATGGACAGCAGCTTTCAGCCAATCAGTGGACAGTATTGAAAGGTGTATTTGACTTATGAGTAAATTACATAAAAGCCTGTAATAATCCATAAATTAGCTGCATCATTGTTAAAGCCACAGTGTTCAAAAGGTATGAAAAAAGTAGTGGTTGGAGTGTGCACGTGAAAATCCCACATTGAGAGGTTAACACCACGCTGCTGTAACGGCGTATCGAGTCGGAGTATCAGACACATTTTATGACTACGAGTACGAGTAAATGAAGTACCAGGCTGATACCCGATACTGGGCATCAGTGCATGCCTAGTCTGTATTTAGAACATGTCATTCCACAGAGACAGCTCTCACTAAAGTGGTAAATGATACTCTGACTGCAATGGATTCAGACACCACTACAGTTGTGGTACTGTTAGATTTTAGCTCTGTGTTTGATATGGTGGATCACTGTATTCTACTTGATAGACTGGAGAATCTTTTTGGGATTACTGGGAAAGTCCTTGCATGGTTGACATTGTACCTAACCAGTCTCATTGTGTCTTGTACAACAACACTACCTCCAACCTTGGTGATATGAAATGTGGGGTTCCATCAGGGTCCGCCTTAGGCTCCCTGATTTTCTACCCTTATACAGCACCCCTTCGGCATATATTGTGGCATTTTGGGATTACCTTTCATTGCTACGCTGAAGACACTCAGTTCTACATGCCAATAACTGCTGGTAATTTCATACACATAAAACCCTTAGAAGATTGCCTTGTGTCAGTGAGAAGCTGGATGTCCAGCAATTTACTTTTGAATTTGGACAACTGAAATGATGGTTCTTGATCCAGCGAGACACCAGAATCAGTTTGATCAGCTAACGCTTAACCTAGGCTTGTGTGTTATACATCTTACTGTTAAAGTGAGGAACCTTGGGGTGATTTTTGATCCCACATTATGATTTGAAGACAGAGATATTACTCGGACTGCTTTCTTCCACCTGTGAAATATAGCTAAGATTTGTCCCATCTTGTCTATGGCTGATGCAGAGACCCTGATCCATGCATTTATTTCTTCTACTACTGCAATGTTCTATTTTCTGGTTTACCACAGTCATCAAATTAGGGGTCTCCAATTGGTTCAAAATGCTGCTGCCAGACTCTTGACAGGAAGCAGAAAAGTTCAACCACATTGCACCCATTTTGGCAAATTCACTGGCTTCCTGTCTCTGTGAGGGCAGATTTTAAGGTTCTGGTATAAACTTCTAAAACTATTCACAGACTAGCACCTCGTTACTTAGCCGAAATAATCACACCCTACGTACCGGCCCGGGCTCTGCGTTCTCAGGTGCAAGACTATTTTGTGTTCCTAGGGTGAATAAAAAGTCTGCGGGCCACAGAGCCTTTGCTTATTGTGCACCTGTTTTGTGGAATGATCTCCCTATGGCAATAATTCTGTAGAGACTTTCACGTCCAGATTTAAGATGCATTTCTTCTCCCTCTCGTATGGCTATCATACCGGCATAGTATGGAAATATGCTTCTTATTATTTTAAATTCATTTTATTAGCAATGGAATGGGTCTCGGCCTCAATTTCATCTAAATTCTGGGTCTGTTAGCGAAGCTTAGAGCTCGCAGCTGCCGATCATCTTAGTATTTTTTCTGTGTTCCTGTTGATTTTATGCTGATGAATTATACCTTCAGTATAGTTTTTCTGGCCGACCGATTCTGCTCTTTTTCTCTCTATCCGATGTGCACATAACGTCACATAGGATTGCAGGATTGACGTCTACAGACCGCAGGGTGCCAGACTGACCGCAAGACGCCATGCTTGAAGCTAATGCAGCACACTGCAGTCTGCATTTGGAATGGACTCTGCTGCGGGAACAGGCCCACTGATGGCATGAGGCATGCTGGATGACCTCTGCCTGTGGAATAAATGCCTGTGTGGGCTTCTCATCAAATGCATCTTTTATTATGTTATGGTGTTTTGATTTTGTGTTTTCTGTTTCTTCAGCTTGTAACCGTTAGAATGGGGTAGTCAGTGGGTCACCAATCTGAGTCCAGTCTGCTTGAGGTTTCTTCCTCAATATCATCAGAGGGAGTTTTTCCCTTACCACTGCCACCTGTGTACTTGCTCTAGGGGTTGGTAAGGTTAGACCTTACTTGTGTGAAGGGGCTTGAGGCAGCATTGTTGTGATTTGGTGTTATATAAAACTGAATAAATTGAAAATTGAAATGGTAAATGCAGCAACACACCGAACCCAAACTGCTAGATCGGACCTGCTGCAATGACCTCCTATAACAATCAATAGATTTGATTGACATAAGTCAATTTATTGGGTATCATCATTAAAAGTGTGTGGCACTGAAATAAAGAGATTGGCATGGCCAGCTAAAATTTGTGATACCCCTGTATAACATCTTCCATATGAAAACCACTTATGTGTCCATCTTATGTGTTAGTATTTAACACAACTAATGCTCGACATGTTAAAATGTGAACAGAAATCACTCCATTTTAATTACATTAAATGAGGACTTTTTCTTTTAGCAACCACTTCATAGTAATATGATGCTGTTCCTGTCATTACTGTGATTAAATAACTATTTAGTAAATGGGCAAACTGCCCATTTATATTTCATACTGCTACATGGAGTTGACATTTATCGCCCCCGTGCCGACTATATGAAGATGACATTTGGTAGCAGCCCAGACTGGTGGTATGAGGACCAAATGGATGATGTGAATTAGATCTGATTGAAGTTGTTGAATTCTATTTCTGTTTCATAATTCCTATTCACATTTGAACAAAGAAAAAAAATGTGCCTAAAGAAAGAGGTGGGGGGGACCCCTAATATTCTCAACAGTTTTACATATCTGTAGCTAACTTTGTCATAAATGGTCATATTTTTTACCTCTTTTCACCCTGAATGTAAAAGGAAGAGAAAGCTCCAGCAAAGCATGCAGACAGCAAATAGCAAATCACTGGCTTTGCCTTTTCATCTGATCCTTCCATAAATTTTACAATTTATATTCCAGGTTAGGCCCATCTTCACTGTTGACTGCTTAGCAGAGCTGCACCCAAATAATTTTCCAAGTCACGCACATCTCAACATTTTGTGAAGTAACACTGAAATCCCAAAATCTGTTTCGGAGGAGTTGCACTTAAGAGATCAACTGGTAGATGGACAGTTAGATGCAGACCTTTGCCCTTCCACCCATTAGCAGTGATATGCTTGTGTTTATCACCTAGTGGTGCACTTTTCATTTCTATGATGCAGAAATGATTTAAAATAATGTTAAGAAGTCTGCCGATGAGCAGGCGAGTAACAATCCCTTTCTACAGCTCTGCTGCTGTGACTCATCGCTACTCTGCTAAATATATTTTACATGCTTACACACACTTGGATGGGCCAACACACACACACACACACACACACACACACACACACACACACACACACACACACACACACACACACACACACACACACACACACAGTGTGAGTCATGCTCCCTGTAAGTGTAGCTCATTTGTCAGGCTGCCATGAACCCAAACAGGAAGGAAAGAAGCTAAAATCTATATATGTTTGCCCTCCTTCCTACCTGACCCCCAGAAAGGAGAGATGACACAAGAAGTGACCGATTTAAAGCAGTAAACAGGCAGAAATGTTGAGTTTTGATCAAAGACACTTCTCTCTCTCTCCCTCTCCCTCTCTCTCTCTCTCTCTCAGAGCACAGCTGTTAGCGACACCACTGCTGGGCACCAAATTTAGCCCAGCTGAATACATGTTGTCATGCTCTCACACACATGCACTGTATTACGCACACAAACCAACTGTTTTGCCAGTTTTGGTCAGAGGACTTGGTGTGTTCTCATGATTATCTATAAAAACTGCATGTGAACTCACACAAACTGTATGAAAAAAGTGTGTGTGTTAAACCCACGTGTGAGCGGATTCACTTCACCAGTTCGAAGGATCTGGGCTGTTACTATCCCACCCATGGAAACCAATAACGGTTAGCCTCCCACAGATCAAATATGTGACACTTGTGGGACTCAGTGTTTCCGAGACAGAATGAAAATTTAAAGAGCCGGTGAATGAGAGATCAAAAGAGACAGAAACACACAGAGAAAGGACAAGAAGATGAAGAGAGCCAGTATGATGCTTGCACCATTTCCAGGAAACCTAGATTTTAACATAAAGCCCTTCACTAAAAAAAATGTTTGAAATCATGTCTATACTTCTCGAAAAAGATCACCTTTGGCTTAAACCTTAATATGCTATGTCAATCACTACAGAATTGATGGTCAGAATTTTAATGTTTTTCTGAGCAACGTGCTTCCTGGAAGCAGCTGAAGTGGTGCTGGCAAGAGATGGATGACCAGAGGGCTGGTTTGTGACAGCATCCTTCTTAGTTTGAACTTCCCAGTAAGTGAAATCTGATCTCTCCTCATCAGTAATGATGAGATGTAAATAAACAGCAGAACACAGTGCTCAGTTGGTGCCTTAAATATATCAATGACCCTCCACCCCCACCCCCGCCGCCCCAAAGTAACACCTTCTTTCTCATCGACACAGTTCCACATAGCCACAAGTCAGAGCTGCCCAATTATCTGCAATCAACAGCCTGTCCCACAGGCTCCCAGCTGGTGGAACTCAACTGTTGACCCTTTTGACAAGATGCTTCTCGAACATGCCAGAAATAATGCTTTATCAAGTGTGTTTCACTTCCTGATTAAAATTCTTCTTTTGCAATCAGTCTCAACAGTTTGCTATTTATATCTTCCAAAAATCATGCATGCAACAGGAAAAGGTTCATTACAACAACTTAAAATTGGTCAAACTAAAGCATGGAGAAAACATTGTTACGGTATTGTATGTGTTATTTATGGACTATAACATCAAAGTGATTTAAAAACCTTACTTTTAGTCATCTACTAGTTATTAACTAAAGGTACCCCGACTTGTCGACTGATGATTTTTATTATTTTGCCCAATTTTACTTTCCAGTAGGGCTGTGTATTGGCAAGGACCTCACAATACAATATGTACTGTGATAAATGGGCTATTGTGATGCACTACAATATATACATATTGTGAAACTGCAATACACTGTGGGATTTCCTGCAAATAAAAAAAAATTGACAATACAACTTGTGTACCACCTGGACAGTGTAATATTTACACTTTATCACATTACAAAAAAGGTCCATTAACAACAACAACAACAAAAATAGCAACAACAACAAAAAATAGCAACAACAATAAATGCATGAATTATTAAAAGCAGTAAAGATTGATTCCAAACAATTCCATTTTTAAATTTCTGTTTTAGCTTATTAGACCCGTATTTGCATTGCAGGATCACTGATCAAACTGAAGTGAAAGAAGCTATAAAATTATACAAAGATAAAGTTACTTGTATAGCCTTGCATTTCTTCCACAGTCAGACTCTTTTCCTTCTAGTCTCTCCACCCCCCCACCCACTTCATTATTTTCCATCTTCCATTCTGACTCTTTTCAACATAACTGCCTCTTCTCTGCACTTGTTTACCTCAATCCTTTGTGCACTTTTGTAGATATTTGTCTTTTGTTGCACATCTGATTCTCTCATTATCTCTTCTGTCTCTCATCATACCTGACTCAGTTGTGCACATGTGGCCTTTTAAGGCAGAGCGGTAAACCTGCAGGCTTGATATAAAAGTAAATTACCAGCATGAATATGAATAATCATTACAAACAAGTTTTACAAAGTGACAAAGATTGAAATTGAACATTAAAGTCTGATATGTGAACCGAGCATTAACACTTCTGCCTTATGTGCCCATCTTTGCCTGCTTGCTATGACAACCTGCCACGTGTGGTTCTGTACTCACCATGGGAAATAGTTGATCCGTACCCGGTTCTTGTAAACCACTATGCCAGCGGACGTCACCCCAATGAGAATCTCTGTGTTTCTCTGGTCCTGGTGGAGGAAAACAGCAGAATGTCTGAAGTCATGAACTTTTTGAGTGAGGATTGGAGGGTGGACACAAGACATTATCAAAACATAGGCAGTAATAACAAGCAGGAACAGAAGAACAAAACAGGTTAAACCAAAGAAAATACAAAAATAACTAGGACTGCAAGCACTCATATACGGGCCCTCGTTCCGCGCGACCGCCTACCCAGAGCAGTGTGTTCTCTTGTGACCAGATGTGGGCATGTGCGTACAGGGGCAACCACTCATCCCACAGTTCAAATTTCAAGCAAATCACACAATGCATGAAGGAGTTATGACATGTTGATGGTTCATCCACTAGGGGGCGCTCAGTGTACAAACAGAGGGGCTGGGTGTGTTCAGGGGCCAACCGTCATCATACATGTGAAGTTTCAAGTCAATCAGGCAAAGCATGAAGGAGTTATCATGACTTGATGTTCCATGGCAAAGGGTCAAAATGGAGACACCATAGCGGCCACACCCTTCAACATAGAGATAAGCTTTCGATAACTTTTGGTCAGTATCATCTTTGGTTGCTGTCAAAGAAATTTGAAGTGCATTGGACAAAATCCCTAGGAGGAGTTCGTTCAAATACAACATGTGGAAATCATTTCAAAATGAGTAGAAAATGCAAAATGGCCGACTTCCTGTTTGGCGTAGACTCATGGTGCAAGAGACTTTTTTGTACATCTATGCAAGTCACACATGTGTACCAAGTTTCATCTCCCTACTCCAAAAAAACCCCTATGGGGAGGGGTTTTGGAAAGTTTCAAGGGGGCGCTATTGAGGCATTTTGCCCTGCCCACGGGCGATGCCCCTATGAATTGTAAGAGGTTGTCGTGCTTGACCTGTGTTTCAATTTTCATGATGATGTGACAAAATTAAAGCTGTCAAAAGGAAGAACGTAATTTCATGGCGAATGGGCAATATTCGGCACGCCGCCACACGGATACCGTTACTCGTAACTTCACGGCGATCATCGCCTACATTCACCAAGTTGTTCTGCATGTTTTAGAAGTGGAAGGAAGTTGATGGGGTTAAATATGTGACTTCAGTACCTGTTTAAGTATAATGTTCATATGGCGAAGGGTCAAAATGGCGGCACCATAGCGGCCACACCCTTCGACATACAGAAAAGCTTTCGATAACTTTTGGTCAGTATCGTCTCTGGGTGATATGGAAGAAATTTGACGTGCATTGGACAAAATCCCTAGGAGGAGTTCGTTCAAATACAACATGTGGAAATCACGCCAAAATGAGAAGAAAATGCAAAATGGCCGACTTCCTGTTTGGCGTAGACTCATGGTGCAAGAGACTTTTTTGTACATCTATGCAAGTCACACATGTGTACCAAGTTTCATCTCCCTACTCCAAAAAAACCCCTATGGGGAGGGGTTTTGGAAAGTTTCAAGGGGGCGCTATTGAGGCATTTTGCCCTGCCCACGGGCGATGCCCCTATGAATTGTAAGAGGTTGTCGTGCTTGACCTGTGTTTCAATTTTCATGATGATGTGACAAAATTAAAGCTGTCAAAAGGAAGAACGTAATTTCATGGCGAATGGGCAATATTCGGCACGCCGCCACACGGATACCGTTACTCGTAACTTCACGGCGATCATCGCCTACATTCACCAAGTTGTTCTGCATGTTTTAGAAGTGGAAGGAAGTTGATGGGGTTAAATATGTGACTTCAGTACCTGTTTAAGTATAATGTTCATATGGCGAAGGGTCAAAATGGCGGCACCATAGCGGCCACACCCTTCGACATACAGAAAAGCTTTCGATAACTTTTGGTCAGTATCGTCTCTGGGTGATATGGAAGAAATTTGACGTGCATTGGACAAAATCCCTAGGAGGAGTTCGTTCAAATACAACATGTGGAAATCACGCCAAAATGAGAAGAAAATTCAAAATGGCCAACTTCCTGTTTGGAGTAGACCCATGGTGCAAGAGACTTTTTTGTATGTCTATGCAAGTCACACATGTGTACCAATTTTCATCTCCCTACTCCAAAAAAACCCCTATGGGGAGGGGTTTTGGAAAGTTTCAAGGGGGCGCTATTGAGGCATTTTGCCCTGCCCACGGGCGATGCCCCTATGAATTGTAAGAGGTTGTCGTGCTTGACCTGTGTTTCAATTTTCATGATGATGTGACAAAATTAAAGCTGTCAAAAGGAAGAACGTAATTTCATGGCGAATGGGCAATATTCGGCACGCCGCCACACGGATACCGTTACTCGTAACTTCACGGCGATCATCGCCTACGTTCACCAATTTGTTCTGCATGTTTTAGAAGTGGAATGAAGTTGATTGGGTTAAGTATGTGACATCAGGACCTCTTAAAGTAAAAATAGGACATTTCCCGCCACCACCGGGGGGCGCTATGGCGCAGGTGGGAACTTAAGATATGTAGATGTTGAGGGCGGAGCCCTCATCATGTCCAGTAAGTTTGAAGGATCTACGATGAAGTATGTGGGCGTGACAGCCGTTCGAAGTGAAATGGCGTGCTCCAAAAAGCTCGCCAAAGTTTGACGACCCCTAGCAGCCACGCCTTTTGACTTAATTAGAATCTTTTGATAACTTTTGATCACCATTGTGTTGTGATGATTTTGACCAAATTTGAAGGCAATCGGATGAAATCCCTAGGACGAGTTCGTTCAAATGTAAGTAGTGGAAATGGCCAAAAATGGCAAAAATTTGCTCAAAATCTAAACTTAAAACGAAAATGGCCGACTTCCTGTCGATATTTCACCATGACAGTAAGAGACTTTTTCATGCATCCTGGCATGGTAAATGTGTACCGAATTTCGTGAGGCTACGACGAAAAAAGCCCAATGCGGAGGGGTTTTTGAAAATTTCTAGGGGGCGCTATTTCGCAATTTTTCTGCGACCATGTGCGACGCCCCCAAAATATCGAATTTCAGATCTGGCTGGACGACTTTGGAAAGTTAGGTGAATTTTTGAGCATGGGAAGAGGCCGAAATTTCGATTTCAAGAGTGAGAATAATAATAATAAATAATAATAATAATAATAATAATAATAATAATAATAAACAGCGCAATTACAAAAGGGTCCTCGTAGGACGTTGCCTACTCGGGCCCTAATTAAGCTACTCAATCAGCAAGCATATGACCGCCCAACGGACGCTGAATGATCAGGGCTATGTGCTGTGAATTTTTATGAACAAATATCCTTGCTAAGTTTAAATATACTTCTGTTTATTTTCACCAAGATCGTTACGATACAGGAATAAGGCCTTAGGACTTGTTGATAAGTTTCAGCAGGGTGTTGCAGTGCGTTTGTTTGTTTTGTAGGGAGGCAAACAAGATCTCGTTTCCCAAATTTACCTACTCATTTGTGGACAACTTAGAGGGGGTTTAAGCCCTAAAGCCCATGGAAAATTTCTGAAAATTTCACATTTATACTTGTGGCAAAATGGATGAATCCTTCCAATGTTGTGATTTTGGGGTATCAAACTTTTTAGTTTAAGAGAGAGTGTGTGAAATGTTTCAGAAGTGTGGACCTTTGACTTGTTTTTCAGATTTGTATCTCCCCAATCTTATATGCATTTGACTTTGCTTGGTAAGTGGTACTGTAAGTGATGTCATGAAAGAGGAACTTGGTCTTGAACTTTAATTTGTGATTTTAGCTAAGAGGATGAAGATACAGGAAATGGTTTATGTTTGTGTTCGAAAAAGCTAAAATGATAGAGCTTCCAGAACTATTGTGCATAACATTGGGTGATTCGCATCCTACCCAGAGGTACAGCACCATCATACTCTGAATTTTGGGGGATCCTAAAGAAAATTCATAAAAGAAACCCCATCTTGCAAAGGTAGTCCATGAGCTCAAAAACATAAAACCATGAACTCAAATACTTTTTTCTTTGAGTGAGTGAGTGAGTGAGTGAGTGTGAGAGAGAGAGAGAGTGTGAGTGTGAGAGAGAGAGAGAGCGAGAGAGAGAGGAGCTGAAAAGGTTTACGTCATTATATGACACACAACAAACACAAACACTCTGCATCTAGGGAAATGATCAACACAGTCATGTCAAAATGGACAAGCTTTAGCAGACACCAAATGGATCCTTACCCTTGCATAGTGCAGTTCTACACCGTAGAGTTCCAGCGTGCGAGCTGTGTTTAGATAATTAAACTCTGACTGGGCAGGAGATAGACCACTGTGGGGGGGTACAAGAAGAGAGAAGGCACAGATGGGAAGATATGTAAGTAGAATAGCATGTGTGGCAGGAAATCAGAGCTATGACAGGGCAAAGAGACAGAGAGAAATGGCTGCTAAAAAGAAAATAAAAAGACCTTGATTCCCCCCCCAAAAAAGCAATGTTTTAACTGTAAATTTGGTGAACCCAACTGTGTCATGAAGCAGCATTTTTTTATGACCTCACCAGCATGTAAAGTGGAGTTAAAGGGACAGCTAACAACGATGCAACATTTTGATTGTAATATAACCATAATAAAAACTGGTCAAAGAAAATATCACAAAGTGGTATAAGATTAATCTAGGATTTGTTTAAGTGTTAAAGCAAAGTTGTTGGGTCAAAGTGTCAATGGTTCCATCATACTTATGCCTTCTTCTCCGTCTATTGTCACCGCAGCAACTCATCTTCATACCAACATCAACTGGTCAAACGATTTGCACAATCGCACATTACATTAATGCATCACATGCACCCATTCACACACACGTCAGGGTGCTGCCATGCAAGACACTGACTACACAACGGACGCAACCTGGGAATTAAGGACCTTGCCCAAAGGTCCTTAGTGATTTTCCGGGCAAATGAGGGTTTGAACTGAAGATCCTCTGGTCTCAAGTCCATTGCTTAACTACTAGACCCTCACCACCAATTTCTTGAGCAACTAATATTCTTGTCATTTTTGAGTGTGAGTGTGTGTGTATATATATATATATATATATATATATGCATACATACATACGCGTGCGTGTGTGTGTTTGTATGTAGAGAACAACTCCCAGTCAACAAGAACTTAGTTTAAGTAACTGCTCCAGGCTTTTTCTTTAACTACTGAAGGAGTACTGTCAATATTGAAATAAAATGCTTTGTGATAATTTCTCAATTGTTTTCTTTTTCTTTAAATAATCTGCAAAAGTAAGTCTGGAAATGTGTATGTACATATGCCAAACTGTGGTAGACTACCACCTCATTTTGAGTCAGGAAAAACACTAAGAATGACTTAACAACTCTCCAACTGTTTCATATTATTTCATAGTGTTACTCCCTGTTTGTGGCTCGTCTGTTCCTGGCCATATTTATCTGTATCTACTGTGACTGAGTCACTGTACTCTATTCACAACTGCATACATGTGTGTCTGTGTTTCTGTACCTGTGCTGCTGGTGATGCTTGGCAACCTCTTTATGGAAGTCTTGTGAAGGGTTGGAAATAAAGCAGTATTCAGAAAGGTAGCCTGGGGCATGCTCTGTTTCACTGTAGTCCCCCAATTCAGCTGCAGAGAAAGCTCAAAGTCAATGAGTGAACAAAAGAAAGGCTTTCACAAGAAATAATCAGGCGAACCAGATGCAGCTACACAAGAACTTGATGTTCACATGAAATAGCTTGTTATATTGCATTTAAACTCTTGATTAGACAAGCAGTGTGTAAAGTTCATCAACAAAACTACAGTGTTTTTTTTTGTTGTCACTGATCCTTAAAAGTACAAGTTGACACATTTTAATTTTACTGTCTAAGCAAATTGCACAGGTTGACTGCCTCACAACACACCACCACAGTATGGCTGTTCAGCACAGAGCAGCTTCATTTTACAAGAATTTCATTGCTGTGACTCTGGAACATCATAACAATTATGAACTAGTAATCAGTTTTAAACAACAGCTGTGTGTTACAAGAAAATTATAGAGAGGCCAAAAGTAATCAAAGACAATGCTGAACAACTGACATGCAAGACTGAATGCTACAATGATGAAATCCCTCTGTTACAGTCTCTTGTTGACAAGAAAATTTTCAGTGACCTGTTCAAGTTGCATTTTAGGTTTATCAAACCAAAATTTCACCCTGTGATATACAGAACTGGCAGGCTGGTTTGACAGGCAAATTTTCTATACAACAGAAAAATGACAACTGACACCATTTATCACTGCCAGAAACTATAACAATCAGCTAACAAGCTTCCAAATTTCACACGGTTCTTGTACAATGTTGATATATAGTTTGTTTCCACAATTTGATTATTACTGCACATGAAGTGAATACTTAAATAATTTTGGAAGCAAGTGCAGCTTTTCAAATAGGCAATATTTGTTATTATTGACATAATCAATAACGATGTCTATCACACAGGGTGCAATTTTCTATCTCAGGTTTCTGTGCATGCTTAGCAGTTTGGCACAGCACCACAGCACACACATGTATGCATGAACTAATCAAACATAGGAAATAAATGTATATTTTAGGCACACAGCAAACTTCTTTCCCTCCCTTTCTGCATCAGCCACAGATGGGAGAACCTGTGCAGTGCAGAGCACAGCTCCTGCTCATGTTTCACTCTGTGGGTACAGCTGCACATGGTAATGCATATGCTGTGCTCTGCAGTTCTTCTGAAATGCATTTCCACATTTAGTTGATATAGCACTGTGCTGCACTGATAAGGCATGAGCACATCGTATCATCGTGTAGTGAGTGGCAGGCTGAAGTGCAAACTGGGGGTCAGAAACTTGATAGTAAGAATGAAAATTCAAGTTGAGTAAGACAGTACAACAGAGCCAGCACCACATGTACCTCTTTTTTCCAGGCTTGGCAACACTAGTGAACACTTTGAAAAATGTTGTACATATAGACTGCATATTTTTCTTTTGTGAAATAAACAAAATTTTTGAATATTTGTGACATAACTGTTACACCACAAAAACGACATTTTTGAGTTCTCTCGAAACGAGACTGTGCCGTTTAGAGGTGCAGAACTTCCAGGTGATGTAAAAAATGAGCCCACAGTCAACGAAAATAACAGGAGCCAAAAAAAAAAAGAAAAAAGAAAAAAGAAAGTTAAAAGCCCTGCTTTGAGTTCAGACATAGCCACAGACCTCTTTGGACCTTACATGTCCAACTTTGTAAAAGCTTTTGAATCTTGATGTTTTTCATTCAGGTCTTAATGTTTGAGTAGCAAATTTTAAAATGAAATCGTCTTGATCAAATGAGCAAATAATTAAAGGGGTCCTACTGGACAAAATAAATTTTTATCTACCTTTTACATTTTAATGTGTTTGGTGGTTAATGTTAAACATCTCTGAAGTCCACAGTTGCTTGAGCATTTTCACAGACATTCTCCTGTTTGAGACATCTGTGATATGTATTTCACAATCATACAAAAAAAAAAAAAAAAAAATCCTGTCTGCAAAGTGCAAACTGCTACATTACACAAAATATAAAAAATAAAATACAATACACTTTGTAGTCATGCTCAATGCATTCAAGATGTTGCATTTTTGCTAAATTCATAGGTTACAGAGTTTTTTTTATAGAATATTTCTGTAAATGTTCTTAATGAATGATGTTTTATGTTCCTGAGCAAATTATATTTTTCTGCTCTATGTGCCTAATGATGTATTTCTTGTACCAAAAAAATTTTAAGCAACTGATTTTGAATAATCACAAAGCTTGCAATTGGTTAGATTTTTTTTTTTTTCATTGGCCAACAGCTCTAACAAATGATTATGTTTATTTATTAATTTTTTTAATCTAACTGCTCATATAATATTGTGGAGTTCAGAAAGATATCTCTCTGTTCTCTTGCTATCAGAAACTACATCTTCTGCATTCGGAAAAACAAACATTTCTCAAGAATGTGACTGCTGACTCACTTGGTGCAACATTTAAAAATGCTGATGTCTTAGAAAGCAAACGCTAGAGAACCACACCCTACTTTTTTGGAATCAGGCTCCAAACTTCTCAATCCCCCCTCGTATACTCGAGTATAATATATATCTGTTTTGTTTCCCCTCTTCAAAAGCCCTTTTTTTTTTTTTTTTTTTTTTTAAACAGGTGTGACTTAATGCTGTAAAACACAATATATGGACAACGCCAAAGCTACCTTATCATGTCAGGACTAACTTATGAGAATTATTGCTTTTTTATTCACTGACACACCATATACTTTTGATAAATTCTGCCAATGGTGAACTTTCCTAAAACAAAACTCCAAACTGAGTTAACACTTTTGACCTCAAGGCTGACCTCAAAGGTCATGTAACAAAGAGAAAAGTGATATGACTTAAGGCTGGATCCCCCCCCCATCTCCCATGCACATCCTCACATTGCAAGCTACTACTGTGTGAAGGTCCACTGAAATTCATGAGCAGTTTCAGATGAGTTGCACTTAAGTGTAACATCAAACAGTATGATGCATTAATTAAACAAACAAAATTCAATTATTTGCCTTTGAAGATGTCAGCAAACATTTATTGGTCATCTTCATATGTTGTGCTACCACTGTGTGACATTTCACTGAAATCCAAACTGTTTAATAGAATTGCACAAACAGGACAAATGGACAAGTAAACAGATTGAAGGACATGGTAGTCGCCCCCACCCTTTCCCCCTGAGCCAACATTTATGTTTGGAGGAAGTCTTATTAGCAATTTTCAGGCAGCCAGTGATATGATTCCAAAATCTGTGCAGCTTTCAGGCTCTTCGGAGACAAAGAGCTTAAATTGAATCCCAGCAGCCATTAGCTCACTAGCAAGGAGTTGAAGCTCAAGAAAAGCATCCCTTCACATAAAAGGCCCAGAGATTAATTCACAAGCCAGAAGCCTGAGCACAGTGACCAAAGAATCGATTCCAATTCGCTTATCTACCAGCGGCTACATCTATTCAGAGAGAAATGTACATTATGCACAGTTAACAGAGATCATAACTATCTGCTAAAGGTGGTCCGGCTTGTTTGGTAGGTCCGATAAATGGTTTGGCCGATTGCCGGTCTATGTACAAATCTCCACTAAATAATAACCTGCCAATTGTGCTGGAGGGGAGACCAGCTTCAACAAATTTATCTAACTTTTTTATTTAACCTTTATTTAACCAAGTTAGTCCCACTGAGATCAAGATATCTTTTGCAAGGGAGACCTGGGCAATTATAAAGTTTCCAATTCACCTAACCATATTCTTTTATTATTTATGACATTATTCTATGTTATGCTGTACTAAAGACACTGAGTTCACTCTACTTCGAGCCATAATTGTGTCAGCTATAACCCCTGGCAAAAATTACGGAATCACCGGCGTCGGAGGATGTTCATTCACTTGTTTAATTTTGTAGAAAAAAAGCAGATCACAGACATGACACAAAACTAAAGTCATTTCAAATGGCAACTTCTGGCTTTAAGAAACACTGTAAGAAAAAAGGAAAAAAAAATTGTGGCAGTAACGGTTACTTTTTAGACCAAGCAGAGGGAAAAAAAATATGGAATCACTCAATTCTGAGGAAAAAATTATGGAATCATGAAAACAAAAGAACGCTCCAACACATCACTAGTATTTTGTTGCACCACCTCTGGCTTTTATAACAGCTTGCAGTCTCTGAGGCATGGACTTAATGAGTGACAAACAGTACTCTTCATCAATCTGGCTCCAACTTTCTCTGATTGCTGTTGCCAGATCAGCTTTGCAGGTTGGAGCCATGTCATGGACCATTTTCTTCAACTTCCACCAAAGATTTTCAATTGGATTAAGATCCGGACTATTTGCAGGCCATGACATTGACCCTATGTGTCTTTTTGCAAGGAATGTTTTCACAGTTTTTGCTCTATGGCAAGATGCATTATCATCTTGAAAAATGATTTCATCATCCCCAAACATCCTTTCAATTGATGGGATAAGAAAAGTGTCCAAAATATCAACGTAAACTTGTGCATTTATTGATGATGTAATATGTAATGACGATGTAATCAGCCATCTCCCCAGTGCCTTTACCTGACATGCAGCCCCATATCATCAATGACTGTGGAAATTTACATGTTCTCTTCAGGCAGTCATCTTTAGAAATCTCATTGGAACGGCACCAAACAAAAGTTACAGCATCATCACCTTGCCCAATGCAGATTCGAGATTCATCACTGAATATGACTTTCATCCAGTCATCCACAGTCCATGATTGCTTTTCCTTAGCCCATTGTAACCTTGTTTTTTTATGTTTAGGTGTTAATGATGGCTTTCTTTTAGCTTTTCTGTATGTAAATCCCATTTCCTTTAGGTGGTTTCTTACAGTTCGGTCACAGACGTTGACTCCAGTTTCCTCCCATTCGTTCCTCATTTGTTGTGCATTTTCGATTTTTGAGACATACTGCTTTAAGTTTTCTGTCTTGACGCTTTGATGTCTTCCTTGGTCTACCAGTATGTTTGCCTTTATCAACCTTCCCATGTTGTTTGTATTTGGTCCAGAGTTTAGACACAGCTGACTGTGAACAACCAACAGCTTTTGCAACATTGCGTGATGATTTACCCTCTTAAGAGTTTGATAATCCTCTCCTTTGTTTCAATTGACATCTCTCGTGTTGGAGCCATGATTCATGTCAGTCCACTTGGTGCAACAGCTCTCCAAGGTGTGATCACTCCTTTTTAGAAGCAGACTAACGAGCAGATCTAATTTGATGCAGGTGTTAGTTTTGGGGATGAAAATTTACAGGGTGATTCCATAATTTATTCCTCAGAATTGAGTGATTCCATATTTTTTTTCCCTCTGCTTGGTCTAAAAAAGTAACCGTTACTGACTGCCACAATTTTTTTTTTCCTGATTTCTTATAGTGTTTCTTAAAGCCAGAAAGTTGCCATTTGAAATGACTTTAGTTTTGTGTCATGTCTGTGATCTGCTTTTTTTTTTCTACAAAATTAAACAACTGAATGAACATCCTCTGAGGGCGATGAGTCCATAATTTTTGCCAGGGGTTGTAATATCCCTAATTTCTCCAAAAATCTTAGTCCTATCAACTTTCCGTTTGCATAGCATTCATCCTTGACCCAAAATACCCAATCATAACAAAGGGCAAATGCCAGCTCTCCCCGGTTTCTCAGTGATCGAAGCCATACACATACATGCACCCACACAGAAGCCACTTAGCTATTAATATATATTAGACCTGTTCAAAATGTCAAATATTACAAAATCTTTTGGGCCACGTGTTCTTCTTGTTCCACTAATAAAATAAAAGATCTGTGCCAAATTTTATTATAATTGGACATTGTTTAGGGTCCCCCACAAAGCAACAATTTTCCACAAACAAGCCATGTAGTAATCCAGTAATTCCAGTAATGTTCTCCTCTGGGTGACCAATCAACCACCACTTTTTGTGATTAGAAGCCATCACATGTATCCGGAAAAGAAAAATAATGGCATCAGAGTCTTCACCCGTTACGGTGATGTTGCCTTGCCAGCAAAGGGAGAGGAAAATGTGTCACTCTGGGGGACGTCTAAGTCTTATCTGATTGACTTCAATTTTGGTCTGCACCTATAAAACCCCACGTGGAACAAAAACTACATGTGGCCAGAAGTCTCTCACAACTTTTATTTTTTCACTATACAACATGAACATCCCTAATACAGTGAGGAAAATAAGTATTTTAACACCCTGCGATTTTGCAAGTTCTCCCACTTAGAAATTATGGAGGGTTCTGAAATTTTCATCTTAGGTGCATGTCCACTGTGAGAGACAATCTTTAAAAAAAAAAAAAAAAAAGAATCTGGAAATCACAATGTATGATTTTTTAAATAATTTATTTGTATGTTACTGCTGCAAATAAGTATTTGAACACCTGTGAAAATCAATGTTAATATTTGGTACACTAGCCTTTGGTTGCAGTTACAGAGGTCAAACGTTTCCTGTAGTTTTTCACCAGGTTTGCACACACTGCAGCAGGGATTTTGGTCCACTCCTCCATACAGATCTTCTCCAGATCTTTCAGGTTTGGAGTTTCAGCTCACCTCCAAAGATTTTCTATTGAGTTCAGGTCTGGAGACTGGCCAGGCCACTCCAGGACCTTGAAATGCTTCTTACGGAGCCCCCACTTAGTTGCCCAGGCTGTGTGTTTGGGATCACTGTCATGCTGGCAGAACCAGCCATGACCCATCTTCAATGCTCTAACTGAGGGAAGGAGGTTGTTTGCCAAAATCTCGCAATACATGACCCCATCCATCCTCCCTTCAATACGGTGCAGTCATCCTGTCCCCTTTGCAGAAGAGCACCCCCAGAGTATGACGGTTCCACCCCTATGCTTCACGGTTGGGATAGTTTTCTTGGGGTTGTTCTCATCCTCTAAACATGGTAAGTGGAGTTGATTCCAAAAAGCTCTATTCTGGTCTCATCTGACCACATGACCTTCTCCCATGCCTCCTCTGGATCATCCAGATGGTCACTGGTGAACTTCAAACTGGCCTGGACATGTGCTGGCTTGAGCAGGGGGACATTGCTGCCCTGACTGTGGTCCCAGCTCTCTTCAGGTCATTGACCAGGTGCTCCTGTGTAGTTCTGAGCTTTCTCAGAATCATCCTTACCCCACAAAGTGAGATCTTGCATGGAATCCCAGACCGAGGGAGATTGACAGTCATCTTGTGTTTCTTCTACTTTCTAATAAATAATCATAACAGTTGTTGCCTTCTACCAAGCTACTTGCCTGTTGTCCTGTAGTCCCAGCCTTGTGCAGGTCTACAGTTTTGTCCCTGCGGTCCTTAGACAGCTCTTTGGTCTTGGCTATGGTGGACAGGTTGGAGTGTGATTGATTGAGTGTATGAACAGGTGTCTTTTATACAGGTAACAAGTTCAAACAGGTGCAATTAATACAGGTAAAGAGTGCAGAATAAGAGGGCTTCTTAAAGAAAAACTAACAGGTCTGTGTGAGCCAGAATTCTTGCTGATTGGTAGGTGTTCAAATACTTATTTGCAGCAGTAACATACAAATAGTAAGTAAGTCCCTTCGGCTGCTCCCTTGTTTGCACTCGGGGTCGCCACAGCAAATCCAAGGTGGATCTGCATGTTGAATTGGCACAGGTTTTACGCCGGATGCCCTTCCTGACGCAACTCCACATTATATGGAGAAATGTGGCAGGGGTGGGATTTGAACCCGGAACCTTCTGCACTGAAACCAAGCGCATTAACCACTTGGCCACCACCCCTGCTCAGTAACATACAATTATTTAAAAAAAAAAAAAAAAAATCATACATTGTGATTTATGGATTTTTTTTTTTTTTTTAAGATTATGTCTCTCACAGTGGACATGCACCTAAGATGAAAATTTCAGACCCCTCCATGATTTGATGATTCTAAGTGGGAGAACTTGCAAAACCGCAGGGTGCTCAAACACTTATTTTCCTCACTGTATATATATATATAAACAGTATTTTTCACACACTTTTTCTGGTCATATTTCAGCATAGAAATTTACTGTAAAGGATCTGCAGCATTTTGAGAATGCAAGCTTCCGTGTGGGATTTAGTGTGATCAGCCCTGGCACTCGAGCTGAGAGAACTGAATTAGCAGCATAGCAGCTGCTTCAAGCCCTTTTTTCCCCAAAGCAAACATTTATTTTCATAATCTGAGCTGGCAGTGGGCTCAGTGACAGCACCAACAACATGGAATGTGCTGCAGAGGACGTGTGTATGTGTGAAAGCAGTAGTGTCATGGTGTGCATAGTTTTGACTAAATCTCTTCTCTGACCTATATAGCAGTGCAAATTCCCAATGAAATGTGCCAGAGAGGTGGAAGACAGACAGACACAAAAAAGATGGCGGAGGGTATAGAGAGGGATAATGGAGTAAAATAAAGGGGTAAGCATATATTTTTCTTAGAGAGTAAAGGGCAATGATGCAAACGACTAGATGAAAAAGCAGGAAACATAAAATCCGGCGCAGTGGTAAAACAGACACACAAAAGACTAAGACAGGAGCAATTATTATGACGACAGAGGGGCTCGTTTAGAAATCTAGGGCTGAATGCTAAATCTCAACAGCAGATCAGTGTTAAACCCAAATTATCAGGCTGCACGTGTCAGTGCAACATCGTGACTGTAGTCCAGCTTTTGTAACTCATGCAACCCATGAGGTGTTTGTCACACAATCAGAAGAGCAGAGAGCTATAACAGACTGCAGCAACACTGCACACGTCGTCATATACACAACTCAAGAATTGCAAAGCTGTACTGCAATTTAGATTTGTCCTAAAAGCACACTGATGTTTAAACAAAATTCTCTCAGCTCTTATGTCAGTATAACACCATAATGACAAAATTAACTGGTCTTCTCAGAATTCGGAAACCACTCTTCAAGTCTTTAAATTTTGGTATCCAAAAATAGAAGTGGTGGCCACCGCTGCTTGTTTTATTGGCCTTGTTTAGAAGAACATACACCATGGAAAGAACAAAACTCACAAACACGCTCATCTCAACATACATGTAACTACAAAACCACACATATGATAAGAAAAAAGTAACACTTGTTCTTAATTTCTTTCATACATGTGATAAGATTAATCCCCGCAACAAGCCCAGATTTGTCCACATGGCAGACATATATAAGCAAAACATTTTAAATTAGTTGTCCCTATAAGGTCACCCAGGCTTAACAAAGTGTTTAAATTAATGAGTAAAACACTCAAAATCTCAATGATTTCACAGCATTGAATCAAAGTAAAACACACAGTTGCTTGTCGCAACTCCACAAATGTGTTTTTTGACTATCAATCGGACAAACAAGACTTTTGCTAAAGTCTCTCACAATTTTACATAGTAATTTATAAAATAGTGGCATTAAAGATCTCTCTCACACACTGGCATACACATACACACACCCAATCACCACGCAGGCTTAACTGACTTTTAATGGCCTCAGAGAGGCAGCTATAAATGCACTGGACTAACCACAGTCATTACATTTAACAGTGTGTGCAGCTAAAGAGAGACATAATGAATTGCCTTTCCATTGTGATCTAGTCAGCATATCTTGGGAGCAGTACTTACACTGAACAGCATAGGACGCCAGCAGTGCAGCTGTGTTGTGTGGACAGGGCAATCTGGAAGACACACACACACACACACACACACACACACACACACACACACACACACACACACACACACACACACACACACACACACACACACACACACACACACACACACACACACACACACACACACACACACACACACACACACACACACACAAAAACCAACATGCAACCAAGATATCCACATATTGGTAATTAAAATAATTAAGATCAATGGTAATTATTCAAAAACAGTAAAGACTAGTATCCTTAACAGATAAACAACTATGAACATGCTAATATTATTAACCAGGGCTGAACTCTGCACTCTGCTCAGTCTCTCCAATCAGCCAATCACAGCCACAGAAGCCAATAACTGATTCAGAGTAGTCAGGTGTCTTTGTGGCTTCCCTCAATGGTCTCCTCCTTGCACAGTAACTCAGTTTATTTATTTTTTTTTTTTTTTGAGAACTGCCTACTCCAGACACATTTACCATACAGTACCATACTGACTGTATTTAATAATGAATGATGTCAGCAAAATCCAAGACATATTCAGTGACTTGGAAATATTCACATAGCCATTCCCGACTTTTCTAAAGAAAGCTGACAGTAAAAGTGATAATATACTCCAAATTCATTAAAGGGGGGGCCAGTAAGTTTTTTTTTTTGTTTGTTTGTTTTTTTTTTGTATTTTCAAAGTATTTTGTTTTGTTGTTCAGTAGCTATGGACATTTCTTAAAAGTCTATCATATGAAACTGGCTAATTAGCATTTCATACTGAACATATTTCAAATTTTCAAATATAAATTTTTAATTTCAGGTGCTAGTGAATTTGACCAGGAATGTAATTTATCATTTAATTTCATATTTGTAATATTTTTGGAGATACACTTGATAGAAGGCAGAACCACAATCACTGCCGAGTGAAACTATGACTGGCGAAAAAGTTTTTTGTTTTTTTTTGTTTTTTTTTAAATGGAAGCAGCCTTCTTGTGAAATGATCTGGCTCAAAACATCTATGGAACAACATCTAATCACCTGGTAAGGACAACATACTCACCTTCCAGTTAATATGTCCTGCTTGAGCTGAAGGAAGTACTGGTACCTGAATACGGAGTAACAAAGAGTTAGGATGACAAAGTAGTGAAACATTCTCTAAAAAAGACCCCCCCACCACCGGAATAAGCAGTTTTAGAAAATGAATGAAAGAATAAAATAACTCACCATCTTTTAGCTGAGACTCAAATTTACTCACAGCATAATACCAAATCACAGACACTGCAAATTTAGTAATCATAGCTAATCAACTCGTGTACTGTTGTTCTGAGAAATTTACACACACGTGATGAGCATGGATGTCATAAGAATATGGGTTTTCAGTAGTTTCTTTGAACCATATTCTCTTCCTGAGGCAGAATGATTGTACAACATATTGAACATCTTTAATTTTAAAACCCTGTATTGATTTTCTGAAATCAACATATGGTCAAAATTATATCATGTACAGTAAAACGCATACATACGGTACACCTAATATTAGGTTGAATGTCCCTTGAATGACACTTGTGGTAGCCATCAACAAGCTTCTGGCAGAATTCTGGCTGGATATTTGAGGACTACTCTTTGCAGAACTTACAGTCCGATTTACATTTCTGGTGTCCAGGCACAATCCAGATATTTTTAATAGTGTTGAGGTCAGGGCTTTTGGAAGGCCATTCCAAAACAGTTTCAGTAATGGTTTGAAGTTTTGCTGAAGAATTATGCAACAGCCCACCTCATTCATTATTCCACCATCTTAATGCAATACACCAGATACACAGGTAGCAAAGCAACTCCATGATGTTACCACCATCACCACGTTTAACAATGTATAGTGTTCGTGGATTGAAAGCCTGACGTTTGCTCCTTCAAACATACAGAAGGTTTGGACACACTTTCCCATTCAATTAAATGGGAAAATGTGTCCAAGCTTTTGAGTGGTAGTGTATCTCTAGTCATTGCGGTCAAACGATCATCTGACTACCACTCCAATTCCAATGAAGTTGAGACGTTGTGTAAAATGTAAATAAAAACAGAATACAATGATTTGCAAATACTGTTCAGCCTATATTCAACTGAATACACCACAAAGACAAGATATTTAATGTTCAAACTGATAAACTTCATTGTTTTTGTGCAAATATTTGCTCATTTTGAAATGCTTATGGTGCTCATGGTCTCGGGGAGAGCCCGAGACCCGAGAGTATGAGTTCCCCCTCCCCAAAGAGCAGCTCCTTTCTATTTAAACCAAGAAGACTGGATGCAGGACTGGTGTGCTTCTCATTTTAAAAGGAAGATGCCATGTGGGTGAGCTGCTGTTGTTCCCCTTGCTGAGGTCTTCAGTTATTGTCTGAAGGGAAGTTTTTCTGCTGTCTGAGAATACTAAAACCTAAATAAAGTATATTCCAGCAATGCATGTCACCATCCCCAAGTGCATTTCAAAGAATCACGATGCATTTCATCAGTCACGTGTCCTGATAAACTATGGCACCTGGGTTTCCATAGCACCTGGTCCTAAAGGGACAAGCACTAAAATGTAGCTACCGGTCTTACAGAGAGAAGCGTGCATATGTTGCATCCTTAATGGATTAAGCAGACACAGGAACAAGGTGTTTTTCAAAGCCTTAATTCTTTTATGTTTAAGCACTTCCCTTAAGGGTCGAGTTTGTATTTTTGCCTGTATATTTTATTTATAGGATGCTTGCTAACCTATCCTAGTTCGCTGATAATATGACCTGAAAAAGTCTCATCTACTTTTAAGTAAAGCACCATTAGCTTTGACGTTCTGACTAAGGTGGAAGTTGGCCTGGAAAGTCTCAAGAGGGGAAAACAAGCACTTTATAGAGATGAATTACGAACAGGAACTACTAGATGTGTGTACTCCATTTTGTAATGATAACTGACTTATGTCCCTGTGCAGAAATTAACAATATGAAATTACAGAGTTGCAAACCTTGAAGGACGTCTTTGAGTACCACTCTGTGCAAAGTAGTGCTGGGTGGAAAAGATCGATTCACCAATCTTAAATCCATTCATTCCCACAGATCGATTCATACATCCAAAGATATATATATATATACACACACACACACATATACACACACACATACATACATACACACACACACTTCTCGTCCGCATTATAACAGTGTGCGTGAAAAAAAATTCTGCTGCAGTTGGGCTGTTGCGCTGTTTCAGAGAGTGTGTAACAGGAAAAATTAAGTGATCATTTCTCTACATTGATTGTGGACACGTTACTTCTGATTTAGTAGCAGCGCGTCCACAATTTATTCATCAATCTCTGTCAAAGCCATTTAAAGATGTCAATCATGACTACCAAGACTGTCTGTTGTTGCAGGCAAGAAAAGAGAATTGTCCGCCATTTAATTCACACAGTAGTTTTGTTTGTTTTTAGTTTTTCTCCCCCAATTCCTCATAACGTGCCATTTCCGTGGGACAGCACACAAAGTTTCTCTGATGTGGCCTGTGTGATAACTTTTCCCATAGCCACGTTCTCCTGCTGCAGGAGAATTTAGGAGAATTGTTCTCCTGCAGCGTGTCACGCAGCGTGCGCTACAGATGCAAGTGTTGTAGGGGAGACGGGCTGCTTTCACTCTAAAAATATTTTTAATTTACAACTCTTTGAAACACTACTGCCTGCATTTTGAGTGCGAAATTTTGTGAAGTAATATTAATATGTTGCATAGCTAGACAATCGGGTAACAGCTCAAAAAATGAAACCAAATTGAGATTGATCAAATCAAAATAAACAATTCTGAATCTTAAGAATCAGAATCGAATTGATTTTTGAAATTTGAATAGATACCCAGCCCTAGTGCCAAGATATACCCATGACATCCAACACAACCTGTACAAATTTCCAACTACCTAAACTTGTAAAACCTGGGAGGTAGCAATTAATGCAAATACTTAAATTAATACTTTTAGACTATTCTAATTATAAAATTAAATAAATACTTAAAAACTGTAAACCTAATACAGGACATTTAAGAGGCACAACATTATTTCATTGTAGTATGTGAGCTTCTTACCGTGTGTATTCCTCCTGGAGCTTACTGGGGTCTGTCACAAAAAATTTTACTCTGAAGCTCAAGTTATGCGGAGACCCTCCTGGAAAAATAATTAACAATTAGAGAATAAAATAACCCATACTTTAGCAGATGTGCAAGTTGGGGTGCATGAGACCTGAAACTTTAATTTAAACTAATTAATCATTGTTTTACACTAAGAACATATATTTCTGAAAAATGACCATTCAGACAATATTAATTTATGTTGTACATTACATATTGTATGTAAAGGGTAACTGAGAATTAAACTGTATTTTTCTGACTATAAGTCACAGGCTTTTATTTGTTTATTTCCTTAATTAATTCATATTGGTTTGGAAAGTCCCATGATTTATATTCCAAAGTGACTTAAGGAAAAAAATATTGCATTATCATCTATGGCCACAAGATGGCAACATCTATATGTGAGACAAGCTGCTTCTGTATACTGAATGAGTTACTGTGATTCACACTCTGGAGCAAAAAAGTGGCAATAATGCACCAACAAAGAGGTAGCAGTTCTGAAGGAAACTGTTCTTAAAGAAAAAAAATGTAATAATCATTCTCTCAAAATGAAAGACCGTGCTTTGATTAAAAAGAGGGAATCTATATATTGAAAGCGAAGTGACCTCTGTGTACATGTGTTTAATTAACATGGAGAAACTGGGGACAGCTGACATTTGCCGTTTGGTATGCTTATAGATTTTGGGTCAAGGATGAATGCTGCGAATACAGAAAGTTGATAGGACTAATATTTGTGGAGAAATTAGGGCTCTTAATTCAATTCAATTTGAATTTATTTCATTTATATAGCACCAAATCACAATGAAGCTGCCTCAAGGCACTTCACACAAGTAAGGTCTAACCTCAACCCCTAGAGCAAGCATGTAGGTGACAGTGGTAAGGAAAAAGTCCCTCTGATGAAGAAACATCAAGCAGACCAGACTCAAAGGGCTGACCCTCTGCTAGGGCCATGCTACAGACACACTTGACAATACAAATATACAGGTAATTTTTGGGAGTCCATGTTGGTGGACAGAACGGGAGGCGTGCAGAAGAAGACACCCACTCCAATCTCTGGATGGACCCACACCTAAGAGAAAGAGATAAAAAACAGAATCAGGTGACACAAAGCCCAGGCCAGTACATAGAGTTTAATTAGGTCAGCTAAGTATGGAGGTGCTAGCCCAAGAAGAATTTTGTAATTTGAACAATGGACGTTGATATCACCGTTAATCAGTCCCTGGTAGCCAGACAAGTTCTGAACAAAGGAAATATCTCAACCATGCCAGTTGAATATGGCCTCAAATAAATGTGTTGAATAATAAATATTCACAAAACATTTTCCTTTTAATTTCCTGCACTTTCAGTTAAAATCATTGCAGAAACTTTGCAGAATTTATTACCACACTTGGAAAAAAACTCCAACTACCTATACTATCAACACAATCCAATCTAGAGCCCGTGGATCCCCACAGGCAACGTGCTAGTATAACCTTTATTCTGCACTGAACAACAACTCGGACCACGTGAGAAAACTGGCAACAACAGGTCACCTAGATTAAGCTAAGGTGCTATTATCATTTCCAAATGTTATAGAAAAGAGTTATCAAACATTTAATTAGATATGGACATACTTTCCCACTCAACTGAATGAGAAAGTGTGTCCAAACATTTGACTGGTAGTGTAGAACTCATTGCTCTTGAACATTAAACTAAATACAGTAAGACTCGCATATAATGGATTCAGGTGACCAGTGAATTTTATCCTTTATAATCGAAATCCGCTATATTTATAAAACGGACAAAATCTGTTACATGTATAAAACTGACAAAATCTGTTATATGTATGTAACAGATTAGTTACAGCCAGGAGGCACTGAACGATCTATGGGGAATACCCAACACCAATTAAGCTTACGTATTTCCTTGATTAAACTATTCCTTGAATTGGAACCTGCCCTATTTAATAGCCGGGTCAAAACATTGTCTGAACAATAAACGCCTACCTTAATTAAGCGCCAGGAATTATATGCATTAAAAAGATTACATGTGGTTGAGCAACTCTTTTTTCTAAGTCCGCTGCAGAATGGTACCTTAAAATTCTAAAACCTGATTTATGCTTCTGCAATTACGATTTCCATGGCCATGGAATGAGGTCAACATGCATGTGACCCTTTTAAAGTTCTCCATCGTGTTGATGGGCATCTTAATGCAATTTACAGCAGGAACAGTGGCTTTTTGTGGATCAATTTGTCCCTCAACAAGCTCCACTTCTTCATACGATTATCAACCTTCAAACCAACGGTACATTTCCCTCCATGAATTGCAGGTCATTTGAGCGTGTTTTTCTGACTCTGTCTTGTGTAGCTGGTCATATTTGCGGACTTTTCTGTCAAACAGTTGCCCCGGGGGGCAACTGTTTGTTGTGATTTGGCACTATATAAATAAAATTGATTTGATTTGAAACATATTTGAGCCATGATTGAAATGTAATCGGTGGGCACGCTGCAAAAACTATTAAAATATGCAGGGAGAGGAAGGAGTGAAACTGAAAAAGTGAGAAATCGCACCCTTTTGCGGTCTCTGTTATTTAGCAGGTGCGTGGGTTTGCAACCAAGCAGAGGGCTCTAATTTAAAGCTTTGTCTTTGGTTCACCAAATCCAGAGATACACTCAACAAAAATATAAACGCAACACTTTTGGTTTTGCTCCCATTTTGTATGAGATGAACTCAAAGATCTAAAACTTTTTTCCACATACACAATATCACCATTTCCCTCACATATTGTTCACAAACCAGTCTAAATCTATAATAGTGAGCACTTCTTTGCTGAGATAATCCATCCCACCTCACAGGTGTGCCATATCAAGATGCTGATTAGACACCATGATTAGTGCACAGGTGTGCCTTAGACTGCCCACAAATAAAAGGCCACTCTGAAAGGTGCAGTTTTATCACACAGCACAATGCCACAGATATCGCAAGATTTGAGGGAGCGTGCAATTGGCATGCTGACAGCAGGAATGTCAACCAGAGCTGTTGCTCGTGTATTGAATGTTCATTTCTCTACCATAAGCCGTCTCCAAAGGCGTTTCAGAGAATTTGGCAGTACATCCAACCAGCCTCACAACTGCCGACCACGTGTAACCACACCAGCCCAGGACCTCCACATCCAGCATGTTCACCTCCAAGATCATCTGAGACCAGCCACTCGGACAGCTGCTGAAACAATCGGTTTGCATAACCAAAGAATTTCTGCACAAACTGTCAGAAACCGTCTCAGGGAAGCTCATCTGCATGCTCGCCGTCCTCATCGGGGTCTCGACCTGACTCCAGTTCATCGTCGTAACCGACTTGAGTAGGCAAATGCTCACATTCGCTGGCGTTTGGCACGTTGGAGAGGTGTTCTCTTCACGGATGAATCCCGGTTCACACTGTTCAGGGCAGATGGCAGACAGCGTGTGTCGTCGTGTGGGTGAGCGGTTTTCTGATGTCAATGTTGTGGATCGAGTGGCCCATGGTGGCGGTGGGGTTATGGTATGGGCAGGTGTCTGTTATGGACGAAGAACACAGGTGCATTTTATTGATGGCATTTTGAATGCACAGAGACAAGATCCTGAGGCCCAATGTTGTGCCATACATCCAAGAACATCACCTCATGTTGCAGCAGGATAATGCACGGCCCCATGTTGCAAGGATCTGTACACAGTTCTTGGAAGCTGAAAATGTCCCATTTCTTGCACGGTTGGCATACTCACCGGACATGTCACCCATTGAGCATGTTTGGGATGCTCTGGACCGGCGTATACGACAGCGTGTACCAGTTCCTGCCAATATCCAGCAACTTCACACAGCCATTGAAGAGGAGTGGACCAACATTCCACAGGCCACAACTGACAACCTGATCAACTCGATGTGAAGGAGATGTGTTGCACTGCATGAGGCAAATGGTGGTCACACCAGATACTGACTGGTATCCCCCCCCCAATAAAACAAAACTGCACCTTTCAGAGTGGCCTTTTATTGTGGACAGTCTAAGGCACACCTGTGCACTAATCATGGTGTCTAATCAGCATCTTGGTATGGCACACCTGTGAGGTGGGATGGATTATCTCAGCAAAGGAGAAGTGCTCACTATTATAGATTTAGACTGGTTTGTGAACAATATTTGAGGGAAATGGTGATATTGTGTATGTGGAAAAAGTTTTAGATCTTTGAGTTCATCTCAAAATGGGAGCAAAACCAAAAATGTTGCGTTTATATTTTGTTGAGTGTATGTGTGAAACCTAACACCATATTGCAGTGCAGGCAGCAAGCAGCATTTTGTTAATAATCACCTGCCTCATTTAGGCGCAGGTCTGAGCACAGTTTAAAAACAAATGCCCAAACTTTTAATCAAGGATATATGGTACCCACTTTCCTCAAATCGCATAGTGTCAGTGCAGGACTTTGTTTCATATCTCTGTTACTGGGCACATCCAGACTGTTCTGTCCAGCATATGCGAGGGGTTTTCAATTCAAATGCATTGTGATCGAACAGGATGTTTTGTCCGATGTGAGCATAAATCCATTATACAAAAGCCGGCATATACAGTGTTTACTACATGGAAAACAACACAAAAGCACTGGGACTTTTTCCTTTTGTCTGGTGAGTGCTAATATCTGGTTCATACGATGACTGTTTAGGTGAGTTTTACTGTAGATGTAGTTTAACTACAACAAGGACCAAGTCAATGCCAACACTGAGCCAATCAGTCTTCAGGGAGCAAAGCAGTAACTGATCCAAGGTCTTAAATATGAGTGATTTATAGAAGACAGCAATATTTTTCAAAAGCTATTGTTGTACTATTGATGAGCAGAAAACACACAACAGTAACTCACTCCCAAAGACTGTCTGAACGGAGCGGTACTAAGCCCATCAAATGTTGCATAGGCTGTGTATAACACAAAACTATGTGGATACTGCTAAATCACTAAACTGCTCAGCATAAAAACATGGTTGAAACATAGTTCAATCTTGGCTCCAGGTTGATTACAGCCTACAACTACGGGTACAATGTAATACTTTTACATGTTACAAACTCTGTTTATCAGAATAAGTACAGGCATATAAACTGCAAAGATAAAAAGCAGAGATGAAACAAAGTTCAATCATGCTCAGCGTGGGCTGCAATTTGCTTAAGGTGGACTTTGGAATTAAAACCTGCACTCTGCCTGAACAACAGACGACTGCTTCAGTTTGTTAATTTTTAAGTTCAAAAACACACAGTCTTGTTTGAACTGACTGCTTAAGAAGTTCTTAACGACTGTGGAGAATGCATCAGTTAAGGCGGCGTGTGGAGAATTTCACTTACTTTTTAACTGTTTCCTCATGGGTTTGTTGGGATCAAGCCAGCGCTGTAAAATATTGATCAGGACAGACTGAGAGGGCACAACACTTCCATAAAACTACTACACAACCTCAATTATTCACTAGCAGCGCCACATGCATTTGTGCACGTACAACAGTGCACCAGCGTGCTCGCGCACACACACACACACCTGTCAGACACAACTGTGCACCAAGTACCATGCACACACAGACATGAATGAACAGATTTTTACACAGTCTTGGTTTATGTGATTTCATGATACTGACTCTTGAGGCCTCGGTAAGGCGCACGCACGCACGCACGCACGCACGCACGCACACACACACACACACACACACACACACACACACACACACACACACACACAGACACACTGACCGGTGAATCAGAGGAGTCATCAGCCAAGTGCAAGCCGAAATAGTCCCTCTCAGTCAGCTCCAGGTGCTTGAACACAACATCCAGCAACACCTGGCCATGATCTGACTTCTGCACACAAACAAAACAGAGAGGAATTACATCATTTCTCTCCATTATAAGGCTTACAACCCACTTGTGTTTTAGACATATCATTTAAAAAGAAAAGTGAAAAATCAGACAAACTGTACCACCTCAGTAAAAAGCTCACAGGAGAAACACAAATGGGGCTTAAATTGCATCCTGTGCATTACAGCATCAATAACAGCACGACATTTTTGTAAAACCCGTGCCATTGAAGTTCTGGGCACACTTTCCATCACAGGAGGCAGGTTTTTAAACAATTAAAAGGCTCACAATTTATCAAGACAGAAAGATTTCATCACATTCACATTAATGTGTGTTCCTTCACGTTGAGCCCTAATGCATCCACAGCATTCTACCATGCACAGAGGACATGCATGAGATATTCATTTATGGCATGCGTGTGTTGCTCTTCTACTGTGCATAACCTTTTCCAGTGCACCACACAAAAATAGTTGTAGCATCGTATGCATGAACAATAACATTTAACAGAAGTATAAAGTCTACTGTTCCTTTGGGATCATATTAGTCATGTATACCTACTTAAAAATATTGATTTTATTTTTCCATTTAGACATATCTGGGCACATCAACAATAACTTAATTTGTTTTACAATAGAGACACCAAAAGGAGATTAACTGGATGACAAAGATGGATGGAAGCCTTTATGTTTCAAAGTGACAGAATGAATTAAGAAAAAAAAGAATAGCACCAACTCAAAAAAGCACATCAACCAAGAAGAAAAGAGTAATGCTTTATGACTTGTGCTGAGTAAGCTTCTGACCAGGTCTCACAGTATATATGCGAGATGTGTCACGTGACTAAATCCATATCAGAAATGAACAGAGCATTTCCACAAGGGTTACGTTTACGTCATCAAGTCTAATAACGCTGCTAACCTGAGAAGATCCTGTTGTAGTATCAACATCAGTGTCATTTCTCCAGCTGCTCTTTTTCACCCATGGTGCTCTGGTTGAAAGTGGTGTGTTTAATGGAACAAATTGTTGTGTTAAAAATGAAATAATGAATGAAACAACATGGACAGTTCAATGTATAACTCTGTTGATGCTTTCCATTGGAGGATGGCACACGTTACAAATGGAATGAGGCAAGTTGGATTGTGATAAAATGTATGTCAAATTCAGGGATAAACTTTGTACAATTTTGTTTTACATTTTCTGATACTGATAGATCTAACAGCCAATCACATAGCAGAACAGCCTCTATCCATTAATGTTTTCTTGTGAACACAGTTTTTCGTTACTCTAAATCAGATCAGAGTGTTTAGAGAAAAAGCTTCATACCCCAGTGTCGTTTTTTTTTCAGAGCACTTCACCTTTTTTGTGCAGCCACTCTGTAGTCATATTATGTACTTCTGACTATAGTATATTTGACTAGTGTGAGTTCCTTGAGCCACAGCCAGTCTGCTGATGTGGGTCTGGTCGACTTGCAGAGGAGGCATGGGGTATAATCAAGCCAGATTCGGCCGCAGACGTCTGTCATGTGATCACATACAACAATGGAGCACAGAATTTAACAACAACAAATTCAATTTAACAACAACAAATATTATTACTACTTGGACAATACAGTCTTGAATTCATCCAACAACATTTGGGATAAAAATGGGTGTGGCTTAAACCTTATAGATGAACATTAATCATGGTCAGTGATCAAAGCTTTCCTCATCTGCTGCCTCCATAAAAGTCTTGTCGTGTACAGAATGATTGACTGATAATTCCCTTTTTGTATTATTTATTCAGACGGGACAGGTGGGGTAAAGCAATTATTACTGGAGATCCTTAGTTTTCTGTCAGCAAGGATGTTGTCATAATTCTATTTTGGTCTGCCCTGGGGGTACAGAAAATTGAATGAATGAAAATTAAAACAAAAGCGTTAAGTAAAAGTGAAGAGGAAAGTGTCCTAAGTTCTACTTTATTTGAACCTGCTGTATCATAGTTACCAGGGTTCTAGCCAGAACCATTTTAGTGCCGGGTAAATTACGTGATCGCAGCTTATAGCCGGGGGTGCAGAGGCCCCCACCAGGGGTCAAGGGGGCAAAGCCCCCTGAAGTTATAGGGTTTTATACCTCTAAAATGTTGTTGGCAAGCCCCATTTGAACCATTTCTGAATGGTTTTAGATGCTCTGAAAGCAAGAATAATAGACCAAAAAAAAAAAAAAAAAAAAAAAAAAAAGACATTTATGTTGTAATATTTCTAAACTTTTTTTTTTTTAAATGTTTCTGTCAAAGTCTAAATTAATAAAATAAATAACATTGAAAAGGTTAAAAACACATTCATGTTTGTTGGGCATATAGCATTCTTCTTTCGTCTTTTTCTGTCATGACAATTTTTTTTCCAACATATTTGAGTGGTCTAGCATTACTTAAAAAAACATCAACAACAAAAACAATATAACCACTAATAGATGGATTTCTGCTCTGGTGCATTTCCCATGACCCTTTGCGCTAGCCACCATCTTGTGCGTCAATCAAATTTTACAGGTCACTGATTCAGTTTGTCAACAAAAGAGACACTGCACATATTGTCCCAAGTGACAAGATTATACTGGCAATCAAGACACATATTGTCGCTAGTCAGAGAAAAAAGTAAGACTTGATGTTTAACTGTGAATTGTTTTGTTTTTTCTTTGTCACACACACGCACACTCATTACATCCACCAAGAACGTAATAAAATTGGCATTTATTTATTTAATATACTGCTTACATTCGGCGGGTGGTGTTGTCTGATCTGAGGTCGTAGCCCAAAGGTGTTTTTTTTTTCCTCCTCCTTCTTCTCGAGTGCCAGGACTTTTCCGCAACCAGTGCACACAGGACCGAGAAAGATGGTTTGACCGTCCTGTACTAACTGGCGATGCGTAACGTGGAGATGCTTTTGCACAGGCTGTAGAACACCACTTCGTTTCAGCATGACTTTTAGCACTCAGATGCTGGTGAATTCTTCAAAGCGCTAGGGTGATATTGGCTCAGTAATAATAAAAATACCAGCGCTGCTGCTGCTTCTGCTGATGGCAGTGACAGAACAGGGTGCGTGCTGGAGACCCTGAACCTTCGCACTGTGCATAAACACTGTGACAATTTCTGACAAAATATTCACTGTGCATGCAGTTGCTGAGTCCTCTCGCGCTCCTCCCTCCTCACTGTGGGTTTGCCAAATCACACAGTTAAACAGAAAATGACTGTCGCGTGGTGATGTGATCCCCAAAGTGAGACTTAAGTACATTTAAACAGGTGCTTTTTGCTGTGAAGTTCTGGTAAGCGTGATTGGATTCACGCGTAAATCTGTGGATCAGTCCAACAACTGTGGACACAGCATAAATCCCAGTGAGAGTGTTCTGCCAGCAGCCCGAATCATCCTCGTCTGCACGTACACGACAATTGTAGGCTTTCATTTCCTCTAACGTGTACACACTCACACCATATACTAAATAGTTGACAAGATCTGGGAAGGTGATGGCTGGGAGCTCTTCCTTGTCCGAGCACATTCTTCTTTTCCGATTGTGTACGGGTCCTTATTGTAAATTTCAGCAATTTTCTGTAAATACCTTGTTTTGCAAATTGGATTCAATGTGTCACGATATATTGGTTTTTCCTTATTGCAATTTTTATCCGGCTTTGAGGTCATCTTGAAATCATTAGAGTGGAAACTTTATCGAGGTCGCGATATACACAAAGAAAGTTGACACACAAGATGATGGACTGCGGAATTGTGGGAATTCCGCGACGTCGTCGGATATCTATCTATTGTCCCTCCTCTTCATCCCCCTCACTCTCACCATTCCTCTGAGCTTTTTGGAAACAGGAGCCTTTAAAATGTAAAATAAACCTTAAACTTCTGAATGTGCCAACATCTACCATCTATCTGACTCTTTGGATTATTTTAATGAAACATTTTAATGGAGTTTTTTTTTTCCTTTAAATCAGAGCGGAAAGTTTGATCTGTTTAAAGTGCTGAAAGAAGCTGACTGCTGCTTTCAGCAAATGCTGCCATTCAAGATATGAAGAAAATGAGAAATATATGTTATTTCTTTAATTATTTGGTTGAAATTGCAAAATAAAACAAAAGTACAACACTATAAGCTTGAAATATGATCGAATTGGTAAATTTTTCAGCAACATTTCAGTACATTTTTTGGAAAATCTGTGCTGGGCAGGAGAGGAAATTTGAACTTGAGTGTCAGGTGGAAATCTGCAGTACTGGGCGGTACCACCCGGCACCGCCCACTGTAGCTAGAACCCTGATAGTTACATGTAAGTTTTACTTGAATTAATAATACAACTGACATTTGAACAATAAATGTTACAGGAACAATGGCAAAAATTACAAAAAGACTCGTCAGCTCAGGATTGGGAGCATGTGATTATGCTGTTTATCCACCATCTTGCAGACCTGCTTTGGGTCTTGAACATGGACTGTATTTACTGGATAGAGCCTGCGTGATGCCACCCATCGGTTTTCTATACAGACTTGGAAAAGCCAAATTGTCCTCATTTTCTGGGTATCTCCATGTTGAGAGCCCCACTCGCATTGATCCATGATGAACTCATTAATGCATAAAGGGGGTGGAGCGTGAGAGGCTCCATGTGTGACGAAATAAAGCCTGAAAACGCCCCTCTCTCTGAGTCCAGTTTCATTTGGAAGCTACGAGGAGTCATTGTCGATGGACACAGTCACTCCAACTCAAACCAACCACACCCACAATTGTACAGAATTTTATTAAGTAAAATGTCAAACTAAGAAGTTCAAAAAATTCACTACCTGTACAGTTGTCGTGGAGGAGGAAACGCCTTTTTAGAGACCAAAACCATTTTTTGTACCAGGCTATAAACATGTTTAATTCTGCTCTGAAGTTGGACATTTTAAAATGGGCTACACTTCCTGGTTGGAGTCAAAATGCAAGTTCGGGTGTTGCTGCTTGAACCTGAATGACAACCACCAAGGTAGACCTGAGACTCATGCTCATCTCCCGGAAAAAAAAAAAACAAAAACAAACAAAAAACAAACAAAAAACATATCTAGTGTTATGTGTATTTCAGCAATGAGTTGGTCACCTGCACACTGAATCATGCTCCTTAACGTGCAATGAGGTCATAGTATCACAGCTGATGCCATAGCGTACGAGTTCTTACCCTCAACCTCACCTGATCCTGTTAAAGCTTGAAAGAAAAAGCAGGACGGTACAGCACAGTATGTGTAAGTAATGGGTACAAGTGGGGAACAGACTGATAGCTGACATGCTGCTGACTGTGGACGACAGCCGTTTAGGAGCCCAGTCTGTCTGTGAGTGTACGTTTTAACCATCTGCTGCTGCAACATCCGCATTAAGCAGCTTCCTCTTGCTGTCTTAACCTTGGGGCTAAATCCTTTCTTTCCATCTGCCTTGCTTCCATACAACCTCTTCACTGCATGTAAATAAAGATCAACTATTAAACATGCAAATGAAAAGAACATTATAAATGTGCACATTTCATTATAAAATATGGAGATGTGGAAGAAGTAACAATACCTGTCCACATGGGGGGTGTGTGCGTGTGTGTATATGATTTGCAATCTACAAACACATATGAGTGTGATTTGGAAACTCAGTTAGCTCTCTTGGAGGTATTTGTAGGTTTCTTTTTTTGCTTTCAGTTCACACCATCCTGGCAATTTAGGGTAGTAAACTGCTCATTTGCTAAAATGGTCGTGAAAGCGTATGAGAAAAGTTGCTTGGTGTGTGCTGCATTGTGGTTAAAGAAACCAGACATGGCATTTGTCACAAGACTGTCTTACTTTCTTGCCCATGTGTGGATATGAGCACACAACACATACATAACTGCACTTCTGACAACTACTTATTTTATACAAGGTAACACAAGCAGGATAGTGTCTTGCAGTGCATCCGGAAAGTATTCACAGTGCTTCACTTTTCCACATTTTGTTATGTTGACAGCCTTATTCCAAAATTGATGAAATTCTTTTTTTTTTTCCCCATCAAAATTCTACACACAATACCCCACAATGAAAATGTGAGATTTTTGCAAATGTATTAAAAATAATAATAATAATAAAAAAAATAAGAAATCACATGTACATAAGTATTCATGGCCTTTGCCATGTAGCTCAAAACTGAGCTTCCATCCTGTTTCCACTGATCATCCTTGAGATGTTTCTACTGCTTAACTGGAGTCCACTGGGGTAAACAGAATTGATTGGACATAATTTTGAAAGGCACATATGTGTCTACATGTAAAGTCTCACAGTTGACAGTGCATGTCAGACCACAAACCAAGAATGAAGTCAAAGGAATTGTCTGTACATCCCCAAGACAGGATTGTCTAGCGGCACAAATCTGGGAAATGGTACAAAAACATTTCTGCTGCTTTGAAGGTCCTAATGAGCACAGTAGCCTCCATCATCCATAAATGGAAAAAGTTCAAATCCACCAACTGAGTGATCTGAAGAGAAGGGCCTAAGTCAGAGAGATGACCAAGAACCCAATGGTCACTCTGTCAGAGCTCCAGCATTCCTCTGTGGAGAGAGGAGAACCTTCCAGATGGACAACCATCTCTGCAGCAATCTATCAATCAGGCCTGCATGGTAGAATGGCCAGACGGAAGCCACTCCTTAGTAAAAGGCACATGGCAGCCTGCTTGGAGTTTGCCAAAAGTCACCTGAAGGACTCTCAGACCATGAGAAACAAAATTCTCTGCTCTGATGAGACAAAGATTGAACACTTGGGCATGAATGCCAGGCTTCATGTTTGGAGGAAACCAGCTACCATCCCTACAGTGAAGCATGGTGGTGGCAGTACATGCTGTGGGGATGTTTGTCAGCGGTAGGAACTGGGAGACTAGTCACGATTGAGGACTCTTGTCTCTTCGGAAAGGGACAAAAAGCCAATGTGACAATGTCCCTAATTTTGGGGAACGCAAGGGGACAATTTCATTTACAATGCAGGGTTCTCTCGAGAAATTTTAGCATAGCGGTGCTGTTGGCCAATATCACAGAGGAGCGGCATGTGGAGACCCAACTCCCCACATCCAGAGGAACCTCTCGCATGTTGACTGTTTCAAGGACAAATGGAAGCCATTTTCTGCAACTTCAACCTTTAGTCTTCTCTAAATACACAACTTAAGAGACATAAGAAAATCTAAAAAACCAAGTTCTTCTTATGATAGAACGTTATGTATTGCACAATACACTCTAAATATACGAAATAGCTCTGGAATTAACTTAGATTATATTTTTACCTTTTACATACATGTTTCCAAACTACTGGACAATCAGGTACTTAAGCTCACAACAGCACCCAAATCATGAGCTCACAACATTTATTGAAACTAAAACAGTTACATGTACATTAAAATCATAAATTTGATTAAAGAATGCTGGATGGCACTTTCTTGTGTCATCCATGTATTTTTAATGTATTTATAATTATATTGTGTACTTACATTAATAATATATATTCCCTTTTCCATGAGGGACCGTAATTTCAGTTTATGAAACAGCAAAGTAGGAGATATTAATGGTCCAGTCCACTCCAGAAAGCTGTTGTGCATGCTGCGCTGCTCCATAAAAAGGCACGTAAATGAATAAAAACTGTCCTGTGTGAAACTGCTGATTCTTTCTTACCCCCAACAACAGACAAGAGTCCCAGTTAATGACTTCAACCAGCAGAAACGTGAGTCACAATTGATATCTTTAAATGGCTTTGACAAAGGTTGTTGAATGAACTGTCAAATCAAAAAAACATTGCGAGATGACACCACAGTATAACGGCGCTGTGATGAGAGTGTAATAGTGCAGTGCTGTTATTCCATTGTCTGGGGAGAACCCTGCAATGGTACAATTGTCAAAAGATTTATAACATTAATTTAAACAAAGTTGTATTTCGGCTTCATTTACTTCAAAACTGAAGTCCACACACCGTCGTAAACCATGTCCACACAAAAGGAGACCAGGCCAAAAGTGGCCAGTGGTGCACTAGTTGATAATACTCATTCATGCACTGCACAGTGGTAAGGCTGCTGTGCAACATCACACAGAGCATGTTAAGAATCAAAGCTTTATGCTGTTATTTTTTTGTATTCTTTGTGTTTTTCAAATAAGACTGCCTTCAGCAGTAAAGATGTCTGATGCGAAAGAGAAGTTACTGAAAAGAGTTTTAACAGCCCCAATCGATCAAGGAAACAATGAGAGAGTGTTTGATGAAGAAACAAGTGCAATGCAAAAATATATTAGAAAGTGGAGGTTCATGTGTGACTTTTATTTTAATGATGATACCAGACAAAAGCTGTGGCATAGATGTCAGATTCACTCCATTAACTATCCAGCGGGTGGCAGTACACAGGCAAAGCAAAGTTCCCCAAGGTGCATAATGATTTAACTTCATTACAAGATTTTTAATTCTGTCTGACACGATAGGACCCACTGCTTTTGAGATATTGTGTTAAAAATACTGGAAGAGATGAACTCTCTTTTACGATAATTTATCTATTCACTCACAACATTTTAGAAGTTACATATGAAGACGTTGACTCAGAGGCAAAGTGAGGAACAAAGTGGGTGAAATGGCTGGCCTCAGAGACATGAGGCAGTTAAGAAACGGGTAAGTTTCTAATTCAATGTTTCCACATGTAAAGCCATTCATAGAAATGTCTGGGAGTCTGTGCATGTCGACTGCTTCCCGCTAGTGTTACCAAGCTATTCAGACTGGATGAGGAAACCCTCTGTGCCTTTTATGCTGTGCTCCCAGGAAACTCATCAAAACTCTGCACGCGCGTGTGTGTGTGTGTGTGTGTGTGTGTTGCCCTTCTGTCTTCTGTGATATTTTAACAGCATCAGAGCAAAGTGTGCAATAAACTGGAGGAACAAACAGTCATACATTGTTCAGGAGAGCCACCATGTGATCTGTGTTCTTATACTCCATTCAAATGTTCAGTACATATTGACATACAGCATGATTAAAAAAAGAAACGAGGGGTGCGGGATATAAGTGATATAACCGTTTCACGGTATAAATTTGGCTGACAGTAGAGATTTAGACTCCACTGACCAATCGCGATAATGCTTGATGATGACGTTATCGTATCTTCCTCAGTGACTCTGAATGACTGGAAAAGGCTGCAGTCAGTGCTTTGGTCACCGGCTCCATCTCCACCTTGTTAGATTAAAACTTCTCCTTGTAAGAGTGCAAAATGATAAGCTATTTTAACCCTCTGGAGTCGCATGACTGAATTTGTTCATGTAAGTTACATGACCGAATTAAGCAATTGTCCGATTAAATTCACCAGACTAGGTCTCTGTTTCAATGCGTTTTAAAAGTGCACGCTTCAAGCTTTATACGAGTTTTTAAATTATGTTAATAGGCCTACTATAACTTGAAATATGATTAATAATTTCCACGTTTTTTGTGAATTTTATGGTCATATTTAGTGTGCGTGTCTCACATTTCCTCATTCAACTGCGCTGACAGCTGTCTCACCCAGGAGAGCAGAGGAAAAAAAAAAAAAAACACGCCTTCAGCTCTATCACTGGTGGAACCCCACGCATAAGCCAATCAGGATCATCAACCCACCTGGTGGCGTCTGAGGTCTTCCTGGACCAAACACCACCAAAAGCAGAAAAACTATCACTGCCTCCTGCTGGACAGAAGCAACAATGATGAAATGAGATTATTCCAATGCACAAAAATACATATTTAAGAAGTCAGAGGATCAGGTGCTCAAAATTAATTGTATCTGTTTTTGTTTTTTGTTATTTGCTTATTTTAATCAATTTAGCTTTGCAAAGGGACTATATGACCCATTCAGAAACACTTCCATTATAAATTTTACACTTACGTTTATATCGTGATATATACCATTTCCGTGAAGGGATTCAATTTATATCATGATATCAATTTTAAGTCATATCACCCAGCCCCAAGAAACATTATGTTTTTAATGAAATGAAACACTACACGTTAAATCCTACCTTGATACAATAAAACTGAACCGAGTCTTAGTCCCAACTGAATTCAGATGATTTGAATAACCTAAAATTTTTGTAATTGTGAAATAAAGTAATATTGAAACCATTCGTTGACTTATCAGGCATTCCTTCATAACAAAAAATGTCAGCTGTTTTCTTTTAAAAGTGAGCATTTGCTCCTGTTCTGAATAAATTACTGCAAAAAATGTGTTGTAAGGCTTTTTTTTGGTTTCTGAAACAAAACAGCTATGAAGCTGTTACCTTAAGCTGAACTCGTATTTATCATATGTTTTCATTACTTTGCAAAAATGATGACACATTAAAAAATAACAACACAAACATAATAAAAAAGTCTATACTTCAAAAAATAATTTCTTTGGCTTTGGAAAAGCAGTCATGTACCCTCTAAAATGCAGCGAGGGAATGGATGGATAGATAGAAACACAAAAACTATAAACACAATTATCTTTTAAAACACTAAACCCTTTCACATCTAGTTAACTTTAATGTGTCAAGATGGGTTTGAAGTAGGGGTGGTTGCCAATTCAAAATAAGAAAGTCCATATCTGTGCATAAATGTACTAAATCAGGAGTAAACTGTAGTTAAGTTCACACAACCCTATGGGAAGGATTTTGTGTAAATGTGCCCCGGGCAGACACTCCTTCCTCTCTGTCTCTCAATTTTCAATTTATTTTAATTTATTTCATTTTATTTAGTGCCAAATCACAACAAAGTTGCTTCAAGGTGCTTCACACAAGTAAGCACATCAACACATTTGTGGCTCTGAAATTACATTATATTACATTTACAATTCACTGCTTTACAAAGCCTAGGTCTGGTGGCCACCAGGGCACTGACTTTTAGTTCTAGTAGTGACTTGGAACAATCTGCCATAAAACAACTGCCCTACAAACAACTTACAGCAATTTACTGCTGTTTCTGGTTTACAGCTTTACAGGCACATACACGCGCTGGCTTCAAGTGTTGTCTTGAACCGGGGGAGTTCAGGGCTAGTGTTTGCTTTTAAATGCTAACATTAACGGGACTTGTCAAGCACAGACTGTTCTTGAGGTTAACTTGTTACATACGAGGTTTGTGGTGCAACCAATAGATCTTCTGACGCCAATGCGCATTTCTTCCTCACTGCAGATACAACAGAAAGATTTGAAGCTCACAAATGACACAGCAGAGTCTGGAATTTCTTTAAATGTCATATGTTTTGAGGGAGGGGCAGATGGCTAAAAGCAGGTGTGTGAATGTTCAGAATGTACTGTGTTGGAGACCAAAAATCTCTATTAATCAATGCTGTAGCATAAAGAGTTCACATGCTGAATACTGTGGGGTATGGAAAGAAACAAATTCAGACAAGAGCGCTGCATCCCAAACTTGGAGAGGAACAGCTACCAAGAGCACAAATGACTGAAGAAAAAAAAAAAATCTGCATCGGATGGAAGTGTGCACTGAGATTACAAATCAAGTGATCAAACCCAAAGACCGTTAATGCTTTACATCTCTCACATCACTCGGCGTATAGTGTGGGGACACCTGAAACCACAATCATCCTGCTAATTCCAATGATGTCAACAAAGGGCAACAAAGAACATGAAATGGACAAATTTGTTTCTCATTTCAATCCCAAGAAAACAAACATAAGTAAACGTGGAGTGTGTAAGCCTTTGTGTTCAGGAATGAAGGAAATTCAGGAATGTGTAAGGCTGCTTGCCCAGACAAGAAGAGAACAACATGGGGGAGTTCTTCCTGTCTCCCTCTGTCTGTCCTAATCGCACATAAAGAAAATGCACACAAAACATGATTGTGACCCCCAACAGGAGCCTGAACCCTCAAGTGTGTTACCCACAGCAACAAACTATCAATGACAAATATTTTCAGAAACACATATACATAAGGAAAGTGGCAAACATCCCACCTAAACATAATATCACACCCATAGGCTTACTGGTGGACAGTGAAGGGGCTTAGAATTCAAAAATTACAACGGAAGACACACCCAGCCAGCTACAGAGAGAAAACTACAGTAACCTCTTCTCCACAATTTTCATACAGAATGAAAATCTAACTCTTGGACACAGAATAATTCCCAAAGACAGAATTATTCTTATACTGCTTCATTCCCATTTAATCTCCAGGGGGCAGTACCACTGGATGAAGATGAACCTGCTTCCTCAAAACTACTGGATAGACATACAACCAATCAGAGCAGCAAAGCATGCAACTTAGGTTGAGCAACAACCAGACAAGGAGGCCTGGTGGCAAGTTTAATTCTCAGCAAGTTACTGAGGTCCACTCGTAGTTCAATTAGTCTCGTCAAGAAACAGGTGGAATACGCAGGAAAGCTGCGCTTGTTGGCAAAGCCACAAAGGGAGAAGAAGGGAGACAATATTTCCTCCCATAAGTAGGTGGTTTTGGTTATTCTTGTCACTTTGTCCGTGACATGTGGTCGCAAAACATGCGTGCCATGCCTGTGTCGTCCGAAGACATGGACCATTAACTCTTCACCTATGAGGAGTTGATATTTTCTCCTGCTAGACCGATATCTACTTAAAATATCTGTCATTAGTGATTAAAACTGTTCGACAACACTGACTTTTTTTTTTTTTATTTGCACCGTAAAATAACCAGACCGCTGCTCACAGATTATAATGATCCATGCTGTGCCACTTACAGTTACAGCCTCACACAGAGATGTGCACTCACACCACTGACTTCATGAATGAAACTCAGTCAAAGAATAATTGTGTTAAAAAAACACACACACACACACACACATACACACATATACATACACACATATACATACACACACACACACATACATACACACACATACACACACACATACACATATACATACACA